>NC_053156.1:89049320-89349320 GCF_016835505.1 Polypterus senegalus | reverse complement strand
TTTATCTCTTGCCACTCACTTTCCTTTTTTCTCTATACTGCAAACACTCCTGCTTATTGTCTCTTGACTCTCTACTCAAAACTTTAATATTAAAACATTAATATTACTGTCAGTGGTTTCCATTTTCAACATGTTTTTCAATTTTGTCAGCATCACACTTTATATCATTCACCGATGTTCTTCCTACTCCATAAATTGAAGCAATACTTTGAAGCATTTTGGCCATTTTGTAAACGTTTAATAATTTCAGTTTTTTGTGAAAATGTTAACACCACATGCTTACGTATATTAGCCATGGCAATGCATAGTAGATTAATTATAATAAAGTAGAAAAGCTACAAAACACTAATAAAACTGAAGGTATGTAACTTTCACTGTAAATTTCAAAGCATGGTGCTGGGGGAAAACAGTACATTGCTAGCAGAAGAGAGAGTTGTTCCAATTTTGCACAGCTCACAGCATACTGTATCAGTATTTTTTGGCCCTGACAATTAACAGGGACTGACGGATAATTGAGTGATAGATAATCAAGGTTTTCCTGTGTTTACATATTTTAGATACATAAAAACTATAATTTATGACTTAAATGTTTAATTTTATGTCCTCAACTATAAAGTTTTAGATCTATTACCATGTGAACTTATTTGTTCCCTACAAAAATGTGTTTCAGAATGTTGCTCTCAGTCACAATGCTCATCTATCCTAACCATACTTACTGTATACTGGATATTGTACTCATGTCAGTGTTACAAATGTGCCTAATTCATAGCACTTTCCTCCAAAGGATTACACTGATAGCACATCTGCTATGAAGATGAGAGATTAGGGTCATATGCAAATGCATACTTTAGTATATTTCTGTCATAGCATGTGTTCGTCCATCTGGAGCGGCATACCCTTTTAATTAGCACAAGCAAAAGATATGATGTATTTTATAAAATTAAAATAATTTGTTACAAAGGTCTATAGTACAAACATTTATTATTTTAGTTCTTCCTTTCATGCTTTTTACACTTTTCATTCAAGATAAACTTAGTATTTTGTATTATCTAAGGCACAATATTTTACTTCATATTTCCTTTAAACCTTTTCTTCTTCCTGGTACTTGTTCAGCATTGTGAAATCTGCACTGTAGGGTTTGTTTTTAATTGGTGAACTGTTTAAACCCAATCTCAATAATTCCTCCTTCAGGATCTATTTAGTTTTTATTGTTTTGTGTAAAATGTATTCTAAATTTATCAAATATAAAAATGGGTTCTGTATTACTTCATGTAAAAAATGTACACTTCTTAATGAACACTTTAATGTTACTCTGTACAGTATTTATTTATTATTTCCTCTACCTGAGGATTTTTTAAAATGTACTAATTAATAAATGTTCATTTAGATTTGCAAAATATTGAGCAGGGCGGCACGGTGGCGCAGTGGGTAGCACTGCTGCCTTGCAGTTAGGAGACCCGGGTTTGCTTTCCTGCGTGGAGTTTGCATGTTCTCCCTATGTCTGCGTGGGTTTCCTCCGGGTATTCCGGTTTCCTCCCACAGTCCAAAGACATGGAGGTTAGGTGCATTGGTGATCCTAAATTGTCCCTAGTGTGTGCTTGGTATGTGGGTGGGTGAGGGAGTGTGCGTGCCCTGCGGTGGGCTGGCACCCTGCCCGGGGTTTGTTTCCTGCCTTGCACCCTGTGTTTGCTGGGATTGGCTCCAGCAGATCCCCGTGATCCTATAGTTAGGATATAACAGGTTGGATAATGGATGGATGGAAAATATTGAGCAAGATACAATACAAATTATTTTGACAGCTCAGTGTTTTTTACCTTTTTTAAATACTTTCACTCCTGATTATAGCTGCTTGACAAACAACAGGCTGCAGAAGACTTCAGCTCAGCACTGCCTCAAAGGCAAAAACCTGTTCATTTCACAAAGAATTGAATAATTTCTTGACCAGTCTTACCCTGCACCCTTACTCTGGTACTGCACATATTTGAATGACACAAGTTTATGACATGTTGTATTATGCCAAGTGATCACAGATTTGGTTTAAAAAATTCTTTGCGGTCTGCTTGCAAAATTAGAGTTACTGTAAAATTAACATACTTTGACATACACTAGCAATTTGAAAAGGATCTATAGAATTAATAACATAACACAAAAGTGTTTTAATATTGAAGGTGAATATTCATACACTGTATATTACTGTCAGTTGGCTTCAGATACAGATGGAATGAGTTAATACTAAAGACACAAAATTATCAAGACCTGTCCACTTTCTTATTGCACATTTTTCCAATACACTTTCTGGAGCTTGTCCCAGCAGAACCAGTTGTGGACTGGCTGAGAGCCTGCTGTCAAAGAACACGCTTCTTGAACATGAAGATTGCCTTATTAACATTAAACTATTGGCTTTTTATATATTTCATTTATTTAACCTTTTGATATCAGACTATTTTATTATTAACCTTGTTATGTTTTAAATTATTTTAAACTGCCAATCTGCACACCATTGTAGGAAGAATTGCTCTTGGGGGGCATTAAGGTCTATAAGCTTGCTGGATACCTGAAAAGTTCAGCAGCCGAGAGAAGTACGTCCAGAAAGAAGGATGGCAAAAATAGAGATATGCAAAAAGTGACCCAGCTGACAAGAAAGGTGTCTTACCTTCTACCTGATGACAGTGTGAAGCCATGGAGGTGCCTCACAAGAGACAGCACAGAGCACCTGTTAAGAATTTGGAAACCAATTTTGTCTATTTAGAAATTTTTTTTTTTAGTTATGACAATTTTATATTTTTATGTTATAATTTCTGAGCCTTACTTTTTGATTGGTTATTATTTGCTGGAGAATGTTGTCCTTATTTTTCTTAAAATTTTAACTGTGTCATATTGCTATTTTAAAAGCCCTTGCCGGCAGACAGAATTAGGTCGCGAGGGGATCTTCCCTGAATGCTAGGGACCATCTTCCTGATATGAGCAACAAACAGTGCCAGTGTTCTACTCAGGCGGGTTGATTTGGGAAAAAGAATGGGTGGTGGAGGTCTGAGCAGTAGATCTTATGGGCCATTTCACATTCTTGTAACTGGCACAACAATACTAAACTGGGACAAGGGGGACAAAATTAATCTTTCTAGTGGAGAGGATGCAGAAGATTTTACTTTGAGATGTAGACTTGTTAAGGTTATTGAAAGCTTGGGGATTCAGGAACATGAGCAACCAAATTTTTACAATAAATTGTTACAACTTGTATATCCCAGGAGCCAAAGAAGGTTTGCTACCTGGCCTCCAAAATGATTGTGGGTCTTGGGCAGTAATGACCCAGTGAAAAGCTCATGATGTCCAACTGAGTTTAGAAGGAGAAATGGGAAGAAGATTCAATGGCAGGAGGAAGAGAGCAGGATAGAGAGAGTGATAATGAAAGAGAAAGGGGAGACAGAAAGGGCAGGTAAGAAAGAGCTCTTTGTTGTGCTTAAAAAGGGGCTAGTGGGGGAGCCATACGAATGGACTGAGTGATAATCAAATACCAATGAAGACCACCTTAGGAAAGCCATGGGGTTTTGTTGTTCCTCTGTTGTTTGGTATTTAGTGCTTCTTTTGATCCTTTTTTTATTTTATTTTGTGTTATAAACACCAACCCTTTTTGATGTTGTTGCTCACTTGGCAATATTACTGGGGAGAGGAGATGACTCAAATGTTCTGTCTCCTTTTAGAATATGAATTTTCTAGTGCCTGTTTTCAGAAATCATATGTATTTCTATATGCTTCTTATTTTTTATGTTCATTTTTGCATTTTTTTTTTTTACACAAATGCATACACTTCATAGGGGGTTATGCAATTGACCACCATAGATAGGCCTTTTTCCTGTAATTTTCCTAATTGCTTCCAGCAGAGACTGTGTCTCACACTCCTAGATACCCAGAGTTAGATTAAATGGATTTGAAAATATTACATTTAATTGTATATTTTAATTTTATAGCAGAAGAGCTGATAAAATTGTGACACCGCAGTTATACAATTGAAACATACCACAGAATCATTGTGTTATATTGTGAAAGTTTAATATTTTGCTTTGTATGTTTATTTCTGTCCTTCTTTGCCTCAGACAATCTATGCATTACTTTAAGCCAAACTAATATAAAAAGTGATTATATGTTAAATTCATTGAGTTATAATTTATTGCACACAGATTATCAACATTTTTCAGTTTTTATGTTTCCTTGTACACACATACTGTACATCTGTGTAGATGTGCATGAGTGGGAGATGCTTTTAGGTTCTGTTCAAAGTTGTATAATGAAATGCTTACTTGCATGCTCCTTCACACACACAAAATAATAATGAATACTTCTATTTCTTGAATAGAAAAGTAATGTTTTAAACATTTTGATTTTTTAAAACTTTTTTTGTTTCTTAAAAGCAAAGTATAAAAATGAAAACCAGTTATTTCTTATTTGCTTAGCGCATTCTAAGAATGGTACAGGTTTAAATATGGAAAAGTAATATCATGGATTATTTAAAGATAATGTAAATTAGATGTGAAGTACTACACATACATAAATCTATATATACAGTATATATATATACTGTGTATGTATATATATATTTTTTCATTTATATATCTATCCATACGTACACATATATATATATATATATATATATATATATATATATATACACACACACACACATGCATGTACAGTATATTCAGCCTATATTTCCATACAGTACACACATGCAGACATGTATATGAGAACATTCTGACTTGAAAGGCTGGTACAGAGCACCGCTCAAGGTGACAAATACATTTCCATATAAAAGGAAATTGCTTTGATCGTGGTTTGTAAGTCTGAAGCACTGACTCTAACGTGCAGTTCTTTGATAATACCGAACATCACAAGAAATTTGTTACATCTCTTAAGAGTACATAAATAGCCAAGTATTAAGATCAGTTGTACTCAGTTGCTCAGTGCCCAGAGACTATAGCACTGCATATTGCCTTTTATTTCAAAATGTAAAAGTCACAAAAATGTGAATGCACCTCCTCAGATATTTATAATGCAACCTAAATCATATATCTTAACTTACATTTCATTTCTTCCAGTTTTAAGTAGAGAATACATTTGCAAACAATATGAGACAATTAGCAGAAATAGACAATTTTTCTTCCACACTTTTTCACTTCAAATATGTTTACTTTCTTGGATTCTCATATCTCATGTGTACATATGCTTATAATTATTGATATATCTGAATATATTTACAATATTAATATAATGCATACTACTGCTACTATTGTATATATTGAAATGTATATAGTTTTGTATTTACAGTATTGTTTATTATCATCTTTCTAATACACAGTCTTGGAGTTTAGCAGCTAAGTAATTCATTACATAAATCCTTTACATAACTGTATTTAATGAATAAAATTTCATCTCATTTAATTTATCCAGCGGAAAAAAACTGTACATGACAATGTATTGTATAAGTGTAATCATATGGGTATTTGCATATCTCTCACATGCAAATGAAACCCATTTCAAGACAAATCTTACAGTAATAAGCATTAAGTATATAATTAATATCACATGACATGGGGGGGGGGCTAATTGTGTTTGTCATTTCTGCAACTTTTTGCACATAATTTACTTTATTTGATCCATCCATCCATTACCCAAGCCACTATATCCTAATTACAGGGTTACGGGGGTCTGCTGGAGCCAATCCCAGGGCACAAGACAGGAAACAAACCCCGGGCAGGGCACCAGCCCACTGCAGGGCACACACACACCAAGCACACACTAGGGACAATTTAGAGTCACCAATGCACCTAACCTGCATGTCTCTGGACTGTGGGAGGAAACTGGAGCACCCAGAGGATCCCACACAGACACAGGGAGAACATGCAAACTCCACACAGGTAGGACGCGGGAAGTGAACCCAGGTCTCCTAACTGCGAGGCAGCATCACTACCACTGTGCCACTGTGCCACTGACTTTATTTGATCTTTTGTAAAAAAAAAAGCCAAACACATACAGTGTGTCTTCATTCATAGTGTACAGTTGTTTTTCTCCTGATCTACTGAACATTAATCGGCTTTCTTCCCTCATAGGTATGTGTGTTGCTTGCTAGTTATGATTACGTTTTCTTCATACCCTTATCTGTGTACGATAGCGATCACAATAGTGCTGTCATTTTAGAACCATTGCTCCCACAGTGAAACCTCAGTGAAGTGTTTATTGTGTTTCAACTACAGTACTTTGATTTGTAACTGCTCTATTTGCTTTAGTTTTTTTATCACTCTTAGTTTACCAGCAGCAATACACAAATGTTTGATACTTAAAAGGGAGAATTCCTAAGGAATTGCTATTGTAGTCTGCAAGATTAATTGGATGATTACTTTGGAAAACGTTTAATCATTACTCATTTACCAAATATCTTTATCCCAAGTGACGTGATTTCATGCTTAACTATATGTCCTGAAAGCAAAGTTTTATGAGATTTTTGGAATTAAAAGTTAAATATAACAAACTAATTTCAAAGTAACAGCTTCTTCATTTATAAATACTGCATTGTACCTTGACTGATATTTTTCTATTATACTCTTGAAAAAATTGTAAACTAATTTCATCTGGTTTAAAATGCAAGTTATTGCCTGATCAACAGCAAATATCATGAAAATACAATACAGTTGTTTTAATTAACTAGTTTATGCTATTTCATACTTATCTGAGCACCTGCTAAACGAGTATATGCTTGCATAACAACTTCAGCCCTTTTTGCTGTAATTGCACTATACTTGAATTATACTAAACATCTGTTACTTAAATATTGATTGATTTAATAAGTTCTATTTCCATTTGCAGTAAATTGGTACAGTGCTTTCTCAGCATAGAGTGAATAATTCAGCTACAGTATGCATTTTAACTCATATACAGAATAACATACTCTACAGTATATCTGTCACAATCTGACAAAAAGGGAACTAGCATACATGTAATTTAGAGAAATCATTTAAACTACCTGTACATGAGCAATAGAAACATTCCTTATTTTTTTCATAAAAGTGTTTTAGCAGCATGGATGTAGATGAAAAACACAAAAACAGATACATATAAATTTGCCTCTTTTACATGGAAATGTAAAGTAAATGTTAGAGTGATAATCAAACAAATTGTTTACTGTATGCTGGAGAAAAACACAGTTGGCAATTAATTTGTTTAAGCTATTTAAACCAACAGGTCTTTGTATAATACTAGCAATTCCTCTAAAGTGTCAACTGAACTGCACAGGTGTTGATTCACTGCATTTAGCTGCCGATGTCCTATTCTGCAACTTTAGACCTGTCAGCTAGAGTAAACATAAGGACATAACTGTATGTGCATTGCAAACTCTTTTAGTAAACATACAGCTGTACGTCCTGCACCTCTTTTGTTTTTGGGTGTACAGTGTATTGAATTCAAATGTTAACTTGAATGTTTCAAAGCTTATATTCTGCTGTTTCTTTGCCATTGACTGGCTCCTTGTCCAAGACTGGCTCCTGCTTTGTAACTAATACTTCCAGGAGAGGCTCTTCCCCTACATCTCTGACTTGGTTTAAGAGAAAGCTATGCTTTCTACTGTTTTAATACTTGTTTAACAAAACAATGTGTGTGTGCCAACTGGTTCACAATTTCTACAGGCAACAGTGTAAGGTGGAAAATTGGCTCTTTCAGATGTTCTTAAGAAGGATAGACACTTGCAAGGAAAGTGAATGAAAGGATAACCAAAAGCATTCAGAAAGGGTTGCTGGACACTTTGCACTTACCCACTGCTCCTGAAATACTTCCATGTGTATAGTTTACATCACACAGAATTTACTCTCCAAACCTGCTTCTGACTGTATTTGGGATGTGTTCTAAGACTTTGAAGTGAAGGGATAAGGTCATTGCAAGACTTCATAAAAGTCCTGCTTGTCTGCCTGATCTGGAAATAACCTACACTTTACAGAACTAAGAGCTTGTTCAAACCAAGAATTGCATTGCGAATGTAAGTTTGTGCAAGTTGACTTAATTTGACCTTTTTTTTATTTGGAAATGTGGTGTGTTTTATATTACACATAACACTGGTCTAAAAAAAAATATTTTTGTTTGCTACTGGGAATTTCAGACCAGCTCTCTATTAAGTTTTTTACAGTGATTTCATATATGAAATCAGAATTAAACTAGCACATGAGATTTTTGAGATACATGTCATTGCCGTTTTGACACTTTTGAATATCAATCTAATAATAATAATAATAATAATACATTTTATTTATTTGTAGGTGCCTTTCTAAACACTCAAGGACACCAAACAATAGACAAAACACAGATTATAAACAAAAGTTAAAATCAGACAGAGCAATTGTAATATGGTGAATAGAGGGGGTTCTAGTAATGATGCGGGCAACTGAATTCTGGACCAGTTGAAGCTTATAAAGAGATCTGCAAGAAAGAACAAAGAAAAGGGAATTACAATGACAGTGACAAGTCTATGAACAAAGATAGCGGTGGTGTGGGGAGTGAGGGAAGGGCGAGTACGATTAATGTTACGCAAGTGGAATTATGCAGACCGGGAGATATTATTGATGTGGGACTGAAAGGATAAAGTACTGTCAAGGATGACACCCAGACTCTTAACCTGTGGGGAAGGGGAGACAGAAGAATTATTAATAACAAATGAAAATGATCAGTTTTGGATAATGTTGATTTTGTACCAATGAGGAGAACCTCAGTTTTTTCACTATTTAATTTAAGAAAATTTGAAGATAACCAAGATTTGACTTCTACTATGCGATCAGCAAGTGAGGAGGGAAAGGAAAGGAAGCAGTAGGTATGCTAGTGAGATAGAGCTGGATGTCATCAGTATAACAGTGGAAGCTAATGAATATTTATGAAAGATATTGCCAAGGCGAAGGAGGTAAATAATGAAAAGGAGCGGTCCCAGGACAGAAA
Source organism: Polypterus senegalus (assembly GCF_016835505.1). NCBI lineage: Eukaryota > Metazoa > Chordata > Cladistia > Polypteriformes > Polypteridae > Polypterus > Polypterus senegalus. The sequence goes on along the minus strand of NC_053156.1, from coordinate 89,340,356 downwards.
GTTTTAAGCTGAACAAACTGAGTGTGGCCTGAGAGGAAGGATCTAAACCAGTCTAGTGGTATGTATGTACTGCCAATCGAAGATAATCCATTGAGAAGAGTAGTGTGACAAATAGTGTCAAAGGCTGCATTCAGATCAAGGAGGATGAGAATAGTAATTAAACCAGAATCAGCTGCCATAAGTTGGTCATTAGTAATTTTTATAAGTGCCGTTTCTGTACCATGAAGGGGGACGAAAACCAGACTGGAACTGTTTACAGATTATTTTGAGATAAATGAGAATGAAGTTGAATAGCCACTATTTTTTCAAGAATTTTGGAAATGAAGGGTAGATTAGAAATAGGAAGAAAATTAGTGAAATTAGTTGTTTTTTTCAGTATTGGGGTTATTGCAGCAGTTTTAAAAGATGAAGGAACAGTACCAGTAGTGAGAGAAGAGTGGATTATAGCAGAGATAAGGGGGATCAGAGAGGGGAGTCAGGCTTTGACTAGAACTGTAGGGAGGGGGTCCAGTTGACAGGTGGATGGCTTAGACTTACAGACAAGATCTGAGATTTCTGAGAAAGTAGGAAACTGAAAAGAGGAAAATGAGTGAGTTGGTGGGTGAAATTCAAATTAAGTTCTGGATTTTTTCATTAAAAAAGGACATAAGGGAATTGCAAAATTAAGTTGAATAAAGGTGAGAAGGTGAAGAATCCGGAGGTTGTGTGATATTGTTAAGTAGTGAAAACAATGACTTGGTGTTTCTTTCATTGGAAGAAATAATGTGAGTATAATAGTTAGATTTAGTTTGGGCAATACAGTCCTTGTAATAAAGTATATGGTTTTTGTACATCTCTTTGTGAACAGTTTTTTTATATAACCGTTCAAGTTGCCGGTCTTTGGCTTTCAAAAGTCAAAGTTCAGGCATGAACCAGGGAGCAGAAAAGGAGAAAGAAACAGATCTAGTTTTTAATGGAGTTAAGAATGCCATTAAGTCCTGTGTTATAGTGTGAGACCAGTTCTTCAGGAGTGGATAAATTATCAGTGTCCATAAGGGAATCAATACTAGAGGAAAGAGAGTCTAAGTTAATATTCTTAATATTACTGAAAGACATGAGACGGGAAAGCTTAGTGTTGGAAAGTGCAAGTTTAACATTGAATGAAATAAAAAAGTGATCAGTTGGGAGTTCATCCGCAGTACAATCAAGCGGGGTAACTCCAGAACAGCAAATCAAGTCCAAGATATGTCCTTTGGAATGAGTGAGAACATCAGTATGCTGCTGGAATCCAAAACTCTCAAGGCAGGATGTAAAGTCTCTAGCAATAGAGACATTGATATTATCCATATGTACAGTATATTGAAATCCCCAAGAAGTATTATGTTTAATGAAACAGTAGATAAGTGTATAAGAAAAACAGCAAAGTTGTTCAGAAAGTCATTATTTGGTTTAGGGGTCTGGTAAAGAGTTACAATAATAGTAGGAATAGGTCCATTTAATTGACATACAAGAGATTCAAAAGAACTAAAGGCAGGAACAGACAATGGCAAGACTTTCCATTTCTCACGATACATTAATGTGAGACCTCCACCTCGGCCAGAGCCACGGGGTTGAGAGATGTAAACAAACCCCAGGGGAGTGGATTCGTTAAGCTGGGAAAAGTCATGGGGTTGTTGCTATGTCTCAGTTAGACAGAAAAAGTCAAACTTACAATCAGTGAGGAGATCATGGATGAGAGGCCCCCTGCTCGTGAATGAGCAGATGTTCAGCAGACCGAAGTTAACAACGGCATTATCACATTTAGCAATGGTGTTAGCTGACTGGGCTAGGCAGGCTAACACACTGTGGTCAGCGACTCTGCCTAAATTATGTGGAGGACATCAAGAACTGGACCAGATGGAGTTTATTATTTTTGAACTGTCAGCTTGGATACTCCGGTGGGACCCGCGGTGGATGTATCTCCGACGGGAGAGGAATACGATGTCTGGGTGGAGATATAGACCAGTCAGCGGAGGCTCGGACAGGTGAAAGCGGAGTCAGGGTAGCTCAGCAGCTAAGTACTGAAGCAGGCCCATCGCTGGTTGGATAGTGAGCAACAGGAGGGACCAAACAAACATGAACCAAATAAATATCCGACCGGTTCACAGGTTAAGCGAAGTCGCAGAACAACTCGGATGTCCGGAGAACAAAGCCAGGTAATATATCAACACAATATCTAGAGTTTGAACTCTGTCCCACCAAAATTGTTTGAATGTGTTTATTCTGAAAACAAAACAGAAGTTTATGTCAATTTACCTCAATATAAAAGCGAGGTCAGTGTGCTCAAAATTGTCTGAGGCAATTACTTTTGCGCTTGTACTGCACATCTGTCTCTCTTTTTATGAACCAACAGTAGTCACCCATCATGCTCGGAGTAAACTTTTCCTGATATCGGTTTTCCATCATCTTTGTATCTTGATGAAATCTTTCCCAATACTCATCACTGATATTGTTTAGATTTTGTGGAAAAAAGTTGAGATGAGAATGTAAAAAATGCATCTTCAGTGACATTCTGTCTCCCGTATGCTAATATACTTTCAGCATACTCTCCACAAGCTCAGTATAATTCTCTGCTCTGTGACTGTTAAGAAAATTCTGGACAACCTTCACAAATGAGGGTGCTGATTCAGTTGGCTTCAGTTTCTTGTTGAACTCATCATCAAGCATCAGTTCACGGATTTCAGGGCCAACAAAAACACCTTCCTTAATTTTGACTTCACTTTTCTCGAGACCAAACTTATTTCTTAAATGCTGAAACGCACCGCCTTTACTATCCAGTCACCCTAGTTGTCCAAGACCTGGAACATCATAACTAAAAAATGGGACGTGCTGGACAAAAACGGTTTTCAGATTTGGAGTCAGCAAGTGAAATTTGTTAAAGTACAGGTGAAAGAATCCCAGTAGCAAAATGCTTGTTGACCAGTGTAATCATATGGGTCAATTTCTCAGCCTCAACACTACCGTTGAGGCATTTTATACAATCTCCTTTTCTCTTGTGTATTCTATAGTTACTTTGCTCCAGTTATTCAGATAGCTAAGAATCAGTTAGAATGGAGGTTTCCTCTTTTTAATATGTACAGTTAGGTCCATAAATATTTGGACAGAGACAACCTTTTTCTAATTTTGGTTCTGTACATTACCACAATGAATTTTAAATGAAACAACTAAGATGCAGTTGAAGTGCAGACTTTCAACTTTAATTCAGTGGGTTGAACAAAAAGATTGCATAAAAATCTGAGACAATTTTTTAACACAATCCCTTCATTTCAGGGGCTCAAAAGTAATTGGACAATTGACTCAAAGGCTATTTCATGGGCAGGTGTGGGCAAGTCCGTCGTTCTGTCATTATCACTTAAGCAGATAAAAGGCCTGGAGTTGATTTGAGGTGTGGTGCTTGCATGTGGAAGATTTTTGGTGAGAACAGACAACATGCGGTCAAAGGAGCTCTCCATGCAGGTGAAAGAAGCCATCCTTAACCTGTGAAAACAGGAAAAACCCATCAGAGAAATTGCTACAATACTGCAAGTGGCAAAATCTACAGTTTGGTACATCCTGATAAAGAAAGCAAGCACTGGTGAACTCAGCAATGCAAAAAGACCTGGGGCCTCATGTATAACGCCGTGCGTAAAACTCGCACTATAACATGGCATAAGCACAAAAGCCGAAATGTGCTTACGCACAGAAAAATCCAGATGCAGGAATCTGTGCGTACTCCAACTTCCACGTCCTTCCGTTACATAAATCCCGATCAGCGTAAAAACTAACGCTCGTGCACGCGCATTATGTAACGCCCCAAATCCTCCCAGAATTACGCCTATTTGAATATGCAAATCAATATAAATCGCCCTTAAGCGCAGCCTTCTGTGAAAAGACAATAGGAAAAGCACGGGGAAAATATAAGAATTTCAGCAAATACCAAGTGGAGGCAAAGGAAAAAACATACTATTTGTTCAAATAAACCGTGGTATAATCAACAAAATGAAGTTGATCGAGTGACATAGCGTGTTGGAGAAACTTGAAAGCTCACATTCACAAAATCGCACAGTGCCAGAAATAAAAAAGAAGTCACATATCAAAGTTGCCGTGAAAAGAAGAGTTGTAGCCCACTGTCTGAGTGTCATATGAAAGTTTATTAGGGTACAGAGAAAAAAGGCACACGGTGGGGAAAAAGCACGAAATGTCAACTTTAATCTCGAATTTTCCACTTTAATCACGTAGTTTATTTTGTCATTTAGTAGAACATTATAAACTTCATCTTAAAATCGTTTAATTAACCAGTTTCTCAAAATACATCGTAATTAAAGTAGCACGTTAAATGCTTTGTTTTGTATTTGATCTTCTACTCGTATGTGATCTATGTGTGTGAATCACTACTTGCTTCTTAAACTGGCTCTCTTCCTCCAACTGGACACAGAGTCCATTACATTTGTGATATTACAGCTCTCTGAATAACTAAAATACTGAGATGTATACGTGATGTCATTTTCATGATGATAGGAGCTAAAGCACATTAAAAAACATGTGTTTCATGAGCCTCGTGCTCATGACAAGCATTATCTTTTGTCGAAATTTGTCGCTGCGTTTTTAGCTGTGTTGTTATTTTCTCTTTCTGTTTTATATTCAATATATATTGGCATGGCGACCCAAGAGTCCTTGCTTTTCTTTCCCCAAGTAACCGATCGCCATACAATCAGCTCTGTAATAGACGTTAAGCCATCTGTAAGCTTAGCGCCGATTCTTCAAAACGTTTAAAGAACATTGAAATATCTTCGTAGTACATGTTTAATTATTCTATCCTTCACGACACACCCAGTGAAGAATATAGATTATTTAAATGAAGTTAAAGTTTTATGTGTATAATTTAACAAACATATTTTGCTGCATTTCACCTTAAAATGATATCGTCATCATATGTAAATACGCGCTTTATAAAGTGGCTCAGGTTGTGAGATATTATAACTGTAGTGCAAGTTTACAGTGGGGTGATTGTACTTATAAGTACAAACAGTTCTACAAGGAGCAATTGATTGAGTGCATTTAAAGTTCTTGGGATTAAACTGTTTCTGAACCGCGAGGTCCGTACAGGAAAGGCTTTAAAACATTTTGCAGTGGCAGAGACAGCGTGTGCTTAATGCTGTGTACCGATAATTCTCTTTCCGATCAGCTGCTGCTGTGATTCACACTCAGATACAGTGATATAAATACTCCGAGTCGTGCAGTGAGAGAAATATGGAAAAAGATGATCCGCTGTGGCAACTCCTAACGGGAGGAGCTGAAAGAAGAAGAAGAAATAGAAGTGAGAGTAACAACGCTAAAGCAGTTATGGTATTTGGAATACTATGGCTGTTCCCTGGACCATTATATTGTTACGAGTTAATTACAATCAGATGCATTACACTAATAAACAATATGCGGTTAGTTTCTGTGTATTTATAAAGCCGCGTCATGAAAATAATGAGTAATCACACAAGAACAGTAACATTGCTTTGACACTGGGTGCCGCCAGTTTGCAAAACCGAGCGGAGAACTTGCGTACGACAAGGCATGAGGTACCGTGGAAAAGTGCGTGGCTTTACGCCAAGTGTAGGTTTTATACATCGCAATTTGAACATGGAAAAGTTCTTACACAACATTTCTGTGCGTACGCACCGTTTATACATGAGGCCCCTGGACGTCCACTGAAGACAACAGTGGTGGTTGATCGCAGAATCATTTCCATGGTGACTAGAAACCCCTTCACAACAGCCAACCAAATGAACAACATTCTCCTGGGGGTAGGCATATTGATATCAAAGTCTACCATATAGAGAAGACTGCATGAAAGTAAATACAGAGGGTGCACTGCAAGGTGCAAGACACTCATAAGCCTCAAGAATAAAAAGGCTAGATTGGACTTTGTTAAAGAACATCTAAAAAAGTTAGCACAGTTCTGGAAAAACATTCTTTGGACAGATGAAACTAAGATCAACCTCTACCCGAATGATTGCAAGAAAAAAGTATGGAGAAGGCTTGGAACAGCTCATTATCCAAAGCATACCATATCATCTGTAAAACATGGTGGAGGCAGTGTGATGGCTTGGGCGTGCATGGCTGCCAATGGCACTGGGACACTAGTGTTTATTGATGACGTGACACAGGACAGAAGCAGCCAAATGAATTCTGAGGTGTTCAGAGACATACTGTCTGCTCAAATCCAGCTAAATGCAGTCAAATTGATTGGGTGGCGTTTCATGATACAGATGGACAATGACCCAAAACATATAGCCAAAGCAACCCAGGACTTTATTAAAGCAAGAAGTGGAAAATTCTTGAATGACCAAGTCAGTCACCTGATCTTAACCCAATTGAGCATGCATTTCACTTTTAGAAGACTAAACTTCGGACAGAAAGGCCCACAAACAAACATCAACTGAAAGCCACTGCAGTAAAGGTCTGGCAGAGCATTGAAATGGAGGAAACCCAGCATCTGGTGATGTCCATGAGTTCAAGACTTCAGACTGTCATTGCCAGCAAAGGGTTTTCAACCAAGTATTAGAAATGAAATTTATTTCCAGTTATTTAATTTGTCCAATTACTTTTGAGCCCTTGAAATGAAGGGATTGTGTTAAAATAATGCTTTAGCTGCCTCACATTTTTATGCAATCGTTTTTGTTCAACCCACTGAATTAAAGCTGAAAGTCTGCACTTCAACTGCATCTGAGTTGTTTCATTTAAAATTCATTGTGGTAATGTACAGAACCAAAATTAGAAAAAAGTTTTCTCTGTCCAAATATTTATGGACCTAACTGTATGGAGTTAAATGAAGGTTTCTATGAAAGTACCAATGTGAGTAAACATCTGTGTTAGTGTTTGTGAGTGAATATGGACCACAATCAAATTCAACCCCACTTTTTGTGAGATGTTGCTGGGGTAGATTTTTGTCTCATGCTGACTTCTATGGGTCTCAAAAACAAGTTGGAGGATGACAAAAAATTGAATAGGATCAGTAACTACTGCATGAAACATACTTCAATGGTCAATCAGTGCTCTTTTAATTCTTGTAGTTATATTTGCAAACTAATGTATTTACATATGTATTTTTTCCCGTGTTAGAGAAATTGTTGAATGTTGTAAAAGTTTTCTGTTGTTGCTAATTCTAAAAACACACCCTTGACACTTGTTTTATAATTTTCATAATTCAAACACTTCTCTCAGGCCTATCATAAGGTGTATTAAAACTTCTGCGTTAAATGTTCACCCGAATAATGTGCTGCCCCACCCCAACTCCTCCCAGAATTACGCCTCTTTGAATATGCAAATCAATATAAATAGCCCTTAAGCTCAGCGTTCTGTGAAAAGGCAATGGCAAAAGCACGGGGGAGAAATAGAAGAATTTTAGCGAATACCAAGTGGAGGCAAGGAAAAACGTACTATTTGTTGGATTGAACAGCGGTATAAAAAACAAAAGGAAGTTGATTAAGTGACATAGAGTGTCGGAGAAACTCGAAAGCTCAAGTTCACAAAGTCGCACAGTGCCTGAAATAAAAAAGAAGTTGTCAGATATCAAAGTTGCAGGGAAAAGGTGAGTCGTAGCCCACTGTCTGAGTGTCATATGAAAGCTTATTAGGGTACAGACGAAAAAAATAGGCACACAGTGGGGAAAAAGCAGGAAATGTCAACTTTAATCTTGAAATTTCCACTTTAATCACATAGTTTAGTTTGTCATTAAAGTAGAACATCATAAACTTCATCTTAAAATCGTTTAACTTACTAGTTTCTCAAATCCCATCGTAACTAAAGTAGCACGTTAAATGCTTTGTTTTGTATTTGATCTTCTATGTTCTTTATGTGTGTGAATCACTACATGCTTCTTAATTGGGCTTTCTCTTCCTCCGACAAGACACAGAATCCATTCATACATTCGTAATATTACAGCTCTCTGAATAATTAAAATACTGAGGTGTATACTTGATATCATTTTCATGATGATAGGAGTTAAAGCACGTTATTAAACATGGGAACACGGTGGCGCAGTGATTGTTCATGCCTCACGCAAGATGCTTGCTGTGCCATGTGCGACCTTCGTGGAAATAATTTATTGCAGCAGTATTGTCTCTTTCAAACGTACTAAACCCAATTCCTGTCCTTACTTTTCTTTCTCCAAATACCCAATTGCCACACAATCAGCTCTGTAATAGATGTTAAGCCATCTGTAAGCTTACAACAACAACAACAACAACATTTATTTATATAGCACATTTTAGCTTAGAACGCAGATTCTTCAAAACTTTTAAGGAACGTTGAAATATCTTCGTAGTACATGTTTAATTATTCTATCCTTCCAGTGTCACGCCAGCCCCAGCAAAAATACAGCTCGAGGCAGGAACAATCCATAAATGGAGCGCCAGCTCCTTGCTATCGCTGCAACACTATGTCCTCACATGTTTAATTATTAACAATAAAGATTATTTAAATGAATATAAAGTTTTATCTGTATAATATAATAAACATATTTTTCTGCATTTCATCTTAAAAATGATATCGTCAACATATGTAAATGTGCGCTTTATAAAGTGGCTCAGGTTGTGCAATATTATAACTGTATTGCAAGTTTACAGTGAGGTGATTATACTAATAAGTACAAACAGTTCTACAAGGAGCACTTGATGGACTGATTGAGTGCTTTTATAGTTCTTGGGATGAAAATGTTTCTGAACTGTCATGTGCCTACAGGAAAGGCTCTGAAGCGTTTGCCATATGAAAGCAGTTCAATAGACAGCATGGTTGAGGCAGCATGTACTAGATGCTGTATACCGATAATTCTCTTTCAAATCAGCTGCTGTAGAGCTGTGATTCCACACTCTGATACAGTTATGTAAATACTCCAAGTGGTGCAGTGAGAGTAATATGGAGAAAGACAATCCGCTGTGGCAACCCCTAAAGGGAGCAGCTGAAAGAAGAAGAAGGTGCAGCGAGAGTAACAACGCTAAAGCATCTATGGTATTTGGAATAGTTTGGCCATTCCGTGGACCATCATATTATTACAGGTTAAGTTTAACCAGATGCCTTAAACTAATAAACAATATGCGGTTAATTTCAGTGTATTTATAAAGTCGTTTCAGGGATGTGGATCTAAAAAAGAAAGGGAAACCACACTGGAACAGTAGCATGGCTTTGACGCTAGGTGCCGCCAGTTTGCAAAACCGGGCGGAGAACCTGCGTAGTCCAGGGTTTTAACTAGCGTGAAAATATGCGTGGTTTTACGCCAAGTTTAGGCTTTATACATTGCGATTTGAAAGTGGAAACGGGCGTACACAACATTTTTGTGCGTACTCACCGTTTATACATGAGGCCCCAGTTAAGTAACATTGCTTTAAAACATTCTCTTTTTACCACAAAATTGAATAACTTGTAGGGGAAAAGTAAAACAAACAACACTTCATAGGTGCACACTGATAAGATCAAACAACAGTGGTCATTGGCAGACTCGGAGGAAGAAGACAATAAGGCAAAGTGGCATCTTGGTCAGGCTACAGTGTTTTCCAACTCAGCCTCCCATTCCCAGTATTCTGCAGGCTAACCTCCAGTCAATGGAAAATAAGTTCAACCAACTCTAATGTCACATAGGCTCTTACAGGAACCGGCACAGCATGTTGTGTTTTATACAAAAAACTCTCTGGTTGCAAATATTCCAGACAGAGCTATTCAATCTCAAGGATTTTTAGTTTACCACTTGGACTGCAGCATGGTGACCACTGGTAAGGAAAAAGGGGATAATATTTGTTGATTTATCAACATCTCCTGGTGAACTAATGTGGAAACAGTTCCACAGTCCTGTTTACTAGTGTTGGGGTACCTGATGATCAAATGTTGACCATTCTACTTGCCAAAGGAGTACTCCCCAATATGAAGCTATGGGTTTGGTGCTGGCCATTGCTATTTGTAAAATAGAGAGTCAGCACATGGAAACAATACCCATTATAGTGGAGGGGCTTTAATTAATGTAACTCAAAGAAAGTCATCTTTAAATACCACAAAGCATACAAATCCATCCCCTTTTTTACACTTCAGTAAATCTGGCCAATCATCTATAGTTTTGCTTTCTGCCTATAAGCAGAAACTGAAACTAATATAGCCATGCCTAATGCACTAAAAGTGTCAAATGCTGCGTTGGGTTGGCACCCTGCCCGGGATTGGTTCCTGCCTTGTGCCCTGTGTTGGCTGGGATTGGCCCCAGCAGACCCCCGTGACCCTGTGTTTGGATTCAGCGGGTTGGAAAATGGATGGATGGATGGATGGATGGATGGATGGAAGTGTCAAATGGCTGACCAAAAAATCAGAGCTAGACCAAAATATACCTAACAATTATGAAACTATTTCAAATGTTCCTTTTTTCTAAGATACTTGAAAAAGTAGTCAACAGGCAGCTTCAGTTTACCTTTATATTTCTTTATTTGAGAAATTACAGTCTGGTTTTCACTCAACTTATAGTAAAGTAATGGCACTAACCTGTGGTGGCAATGACATCTTAGCCTGTTAGACTTAAGTATAGCTTTTGACACCACTGACCACTGTATTCTATTACATTTTGCTCTTAGGCATGGTTAAGCTCATATTTATCAAATTGATTTTATTATGTACATAGAAGTGTTATTAGTGTTTCATTATTACATTCAGGGCTTAAATATGATGTCCCATAGGGCTAAGTACACAGTTATTTACTGTTTTTACTTTATGTGCTTCCTTTGGGAACTATTAGTAGAAAACAAAACATTAATTTTCACTTGTATGCAGGTGGAACCAAGCTAAAGAGTATCTTAATTTTTGGTCAAATGATATTTCTCCAATAGTGTCAGTGAATTAAAAGAGTGGATGGATGATAGCTACTTGCCTTTGAAAACAGAAAAAGAACAGAAGTATTATTTACTGGAGGAATAATGCAGTTCACAACAAAATCTTTTCACTTTTTAAGCCCATATTGTTAAATATGACTTTTACTGAACTGGCAAACAATTTAGGTGCTGTCATTGACATCAGTATGTCTTTTTAAAATACACATTACAATACTATTTAAGGAAAGCATTTTCCAGCATAAATATTGGAACATTAACATGTGTGGCAAGTGGCTGGGGGGTGGTACCCAGCTGGGATGCCCAGAAGGAACGGAAAAGGGACTATGCCTCCTCCAGACCACGAGAGGGCAGCCGCCCTGGTGGGTATGGGGACCACAGGAACAGAGCTTGGAAGGTCAACCCTATAGGGGCCCGTGGTCACCTCAGCACTTATGCCACACCCAGAAGTACTGGGGGGAAGAAGACCAGGGACACCTGGAGTGCTTCCGGGTGCACAGCCAGTACTTCCGCCACACCAGGAAGGGCCGGTGGAAGCTCATCAGAAGGCACCTGGAGTAAGTCTGGGTAAATTTAAAAGGGGCCACCTCCCTCCATTCAATGGCTGGAGTCGGGATCGGAGTAGACAAAGTCTTGGAGGAGAGGATTGGAGGCGGACCTGAGGAGAGGCATTTGATAGAGGCCTGGACTTTGTGGGAGTACTGGGGTTGTGTGTGAGCACTAATTGTAAATAATGTATAGTAAACGTGTGTTGGGTTTTGTACCTATGGTGTCCGCCTGTCTGTGTCCAGGCCAGTCGCCACACATGGTTTCTAAATATCGAGGATGCAGAAAAAAATAATTCTTTCATTTATTTCCAGCACAACTGATTACTGTAATGCATTATTTATACACTGCTCAAATCATTGTATATGGAGCTTTCATTTAATTCAAAATGCTGCTACAAGAATCCTTACAAGAACTATAAAGTACAACCACATAACCTCAGTTTTCAAGTCATTACACTGGCTGCCAGTTAAGCTTAGGGCTGATTTTAAAATATCTCTTTTAACATATTCAGCTTTAAATGGCCAATGCCATTACTATCTACCTGAAATTATTACTATTTTCTAACCAGAATGCACAATGAGGTCGCAAGATGTAAGCCTACTTAAAGCATTAACAAAATAATAGCAGACAGTTTAGCTTTCAGCTACAGTACCCGAAAGCTTTGGAACAATTTATCTGTTTATATAAGAGAGGCCCTTTTGGTCTGAGCTATCTAAGCTAAAAACTCACTATTTTAATCTAGCATACTCTGATTAGGGTTGCTGATTAACTGCATATTACTTCTTTTGGTAGAGATTTGCATAGATAAATCAAAATAGGTAAGAGATGTTACTAACCCTACTCTATTCTGTTTTTATCCTCAGCATTCTGCTATGGCACTTGGCATCATTGCTCTACTTCCAAACTGTATTCCTGCCATTGGGAAAGACATCTGAGATACTAGCAGTCTTGGAATCAATGGATTGAATGATTGTGCAATCATAATGGACAGCCCAGCACAGATGTATACTGTAGAATGGCCAGTAGAGGGTGGACAGTCCGTTGGCCAAGGTCTCCAGGACTGTGAGTATATCTGTATATGACTATATATGACTCAGTTACAACTAACTGACCATAGACCCCTTAGAAACTTATTTTCTCCAGGAATGCCATCGACTGGAGTTTTTGTTTTCCTCTCCTCCACTATCAGCTGGATAGCTCAACCATAAATTATTTTAATGTACTGTATTGTTAGTATCACTTTATGTTAATGAGTTCAGAATTGCTTTGTTACTGTGTTTTTAAATTAATTTATATCTAGAGTATTATACAGAAATAAACTAAACTGAATTAAGCTGAATTTAAGGATGCATGGTTTTCTCTCCTGCGGTGGGCTGGCACCCTGCCCGGGGGGGGTTTGTTTCCTGCCTTGTGCCCTGTGTTGGCTGGGATTGGCTCCAGCAGACCCCCTTGACCCTGTAGTTAGGATATAGCGGGTTGGAATATGGATGGATGGATGGTTGGGATTTCTCTCACTTCTTTCCCCTCTCTATAATGTCTTTCTTATACATGTGGGAATTTTTTCTTACACAAAGTTTTTACTTATATGTTTGTTTAAAAGAAAGTACAATTCCATCAGAGTACACATCAATAATATATCTTAACTCAGAGAGCATGTATGTGACTTAAACTGCCTAATGTTGATTATTTAGCCTTGTAATGGCACCTCAAAAAGCCACCCTGATAACACATTAAACTTTGATTATTGATACTGCCACACATGTGAAATGGGGAGACAGTTTTACGGGCCCAAATAATTGTATGTTCCTTACAGACCAGGGGCTTGCACTGTACTCTAACTCTTTCTCCTCTTTTAGAACTGAAGAACCAGTCCAATAATCACTTCCTGCTAAAGAACACATTATGATGTCACTTCCGGTTCCACCCCTTAAGGTCCCATCTCCAGATGATGTCACTCCAATCCTAGATTGCCACTTTCTTGTTACATCACTTCCTGCTATTTCATTATATATGTGTCACCCATTTTTGTATTAATCAGTTCTATTCTGGACTCAAGTCCATAAAGACCTATTCATTGCTTCATTGCATGGGGACGGTCCCCAACCCTTTGACTTTGTTTTTGAGTGTTTTGTTACAATACTCAGAATTTTACTTCTTTGGTGCAAAACACAGAGAGGATTCTGTTTCCTATTTACTTTACAGCCTGCATTCAGCTCTTCTGCTGCTGCAAATGCTGTCCAACAGCCGCCCTCCATCACTTCATGCAGTTCATTTGAGATGCATAAACTCAGCAATGATGGTGGAGAGGCCAACACAGGGATAATGGAAAAAGAGTTAAAAGGCACTCAGTCAGCCAGTCTAGCAGCAGGGATATTTTTTTGAAAAACAAAGAACAAAATGTTTTCATGCATCTACGTTAATTTCAGAGGTTCTGCAGGCTATGTTAGCCCATGCAGACATCTGGTCTTGGTGGCATAGGTATATGCTAAACTGAAAAACTGAAATGGCAATGATAAACTGGTTGGTGCCTCATTGCACATTCACTTTTACAGCATTTATTTCTAACAAAGGTGCAAAGAAGTTTTGCACGAAGTTTACTGTACTTTTTATAGTACTGTTTCAAAGGGGCTCAGTAAATCTCAATTTAGCTGCATGACTCAACTTTTTATGTAGTTTGCTGAAATGTTAAATTAAAACTATCAGGATGTTGAACTATTTGCAAACTCATTTAGAAACAATGTAGTAGTAATAGTGGAGCTCCTTTAAAAAACATTATATAAAAAAAGGTTATTTTAGAGAAAGTAACTAAATGGCATCAATTAATTATTTTTACCACTTTATTCCTTATCCAGTATAAAGAGTCAAGTGACTAAGTTAAGTGGCCATTCATACTATCCTTTCAAAAATCAACACATCCTCAAGCCACACCTGCTTTAAAGAACCTATTTTTCTCAGCTTTATACCTCAGGAATCTATTTACTTTTTTAAATGATTATTATTTTATTAACAATATGTTTGCTTTGCAGTTTTCTCTTTTAGTAATAATCATGTGAGAAATATGATTAACCCAGCCTCCATTTTGGAGCCGGTCCCAATCCTGGATAAATACAGAGGTTTGGCATCAAGAAAGGCATCTAGCTGTAAAAATCAACCTCTAGTCAAAAAAGTAGCAACCCCATTTAATGGGAAAAGGGTATGAAAAAAGAAGAAATGAGAAATATATTTTAATCGAAACAAAAAAAACTTGTTTATTATTTTTTATCATATGGCCATTGTTACTTTTCTATATATATACCCCACCTCTCATTATGGTAATAATGGGCCCCAATGAAAATTATAACCTTTCACTTTCAGAGTAAGAATATCTTACAGATTTGTCTTCTAACCTGCATCTTAAGGTAAAAAAAGTAACTGTATCAATATGACACATTTTTGGATTGTAATTTGTGAAGAATGCCCAGCACTTTGTGAAAAATCACATACAGTATTTCTTCCTTTTCATTCAATCTACATGTGTAAAAAAAAACAAAAACACAAAAACTGTTTTAAGCAGCTTTGAGACCGTCTTTAACTTCTACGAAACCTATTATTAAAAAAACAAAAACACTGAGTGAAATGTAAGCATAAGGATCCTATTGAATAATCTGTGATTCTTACCACTGAATTGTTTGAATATATAGTATTTAACCAATATGCATTGTCAGGCATGGACACATGAGAATCACCTTCCAAGCTCACATAAGATATTCAGTAACATGCCAGGATGAGAGAAGATCTATTACTAACAATAAAATCTCTTTTCTCCTTCATACCTCTGAGAAGCCACCCAAGGAGTTCACCTTAGCCACACCCCCACACAACTAAGCCATGCCTCTTCCATTTGGGACCATACAAATCCAACGGTGTCTCTGTCAGAAGAACTACATTCTGCATAACAGAGCTCCCAGACCCAGACCTGCTCAAGAGAGACAATAATTTAGAGAAGCTGCTATGGCTTAAGAGGCAAATATTGTGTCTGTTTTCCTTTACACCATCACACACTTATTTTTGTTCTCTGTTTTGGACACTGGCAGTAAACGGGGTAACCAAAATGGCACCCCAATTGTTTCTTTGCTTCTGCTGTCCCTTATATATATATATATTATTTTTCATTACTATTACCTTACAATTTCCTTCTCACTTAGCAAAAAATTAACAACTTGTGTCATTTAATATAGGTCTGCTTGTCTTTTTTAATAAAAACAGTTACAGGTTTTGGATATGACAATATTATATGTAAGGAAAATAAAAATGTGTGAAAGCATATCAAAGATTGTTAGACAATGTCATTTGATTCAAAATTAAAACTGTTGAAATATAAATATTGATGGCACTTTTATTCAAATATGGTACAATAGTGCCATCTGCTGTGAATGAAACAGTAAAGCTTAATTGTTGTTTTAGCTGAAACTATTGGATTAGTAGAAGATTCTTCACCATAAACATGCTGTGGCACAGTAGTCTCATGTATCAATTATTCTCAGTTCAGAATTCATAGAGTATTTAAAATAGGCATATACTGATTATAGAAAAATCCATTTGAATAATAACATTTATTTTGTCATATTTTTGGCATTAATGGGTGGTAGGGCAGGGATCTGTACACTTTAGATTTCAATAAAACATTCCGTTCATCAGCAAACAATACCAGCACAAAAATACATAAAATAATATGACACAAAATTTCATAAAACAATGTGAAAAATTATATGTTTAATGAAGTCAGGCCTTCTATTACACAATCTAAACATTTAAAAGTAAACATAATTTAGGTTGGATGGAGTTGTTTGGAGATCTGGGAATAAAGAGTCAAAATCAAAAGGGTTATTGACCAGAGGAAATGACAAAGGGAAGAAGCTCTTAGCATACTGAGTGGTTCTTGTCTTGAAAGACTGGTCATTTTTTTTGTGATGATATTTGTCATGGTTTTTGATCCCTGGCTGGAGTGGAGAGTTTTCTTTTTGTTTATTCTTTTAATGTTTTTTTAGGTATTATTTTGTATTTTGATTCTTTGAGTATGATTTTGTGCAGCACAGTGGATAGCGCTCCTGCCTCGCAGTTAGGAGACCTGGGTCCTCCCTGTGTGGAGTTTGCATGTTCTCCCTGTGCCTGCGTGGGTTTTTTCCGGGTGCTCTGGTTTCCTTCCACATTCCAAAGACATGCAGGTTAGGTGCATTGGTGATTCTATAATGTCCCTAGTGTGTGCTTGGTATATGTGTGCGTGTGTGTGCGTGCCCTGTGGTGGGCTGGCACCCTACCTGGGGTTTGTTTCCTGCCTTGCACCCTGTGTTGGCTGGGAGTAGCTCCAGCAGACCCCCGTGTCCCTGTAGTTAGGATATAGCAGGTTGGATAATAGATGGATGAATATGATTTTGTTTTCACTGTTCCTACACTTTATGTATTGAATACTGTGTTGCATATTAATTATTTTGCCATGTTGCATTATGTCAGTATTGAATGTATTAGTAGTATTTGTTTTATGCCCTATCCCATCTTTGTGCTGATACAGAATGTAGGGCACCTAATATTTAAGCTAGGGAGCTGTTCCCAGCAGTAGCTAAGGAGAAACAATTGATAACACTTTGTGGGTATTTTGCTTGTTAAAAGCCTATTCCCCATGTATGTGCTTGTGCAGGATGTGAGCCTGCCTTTTGAGTTTGCAGCCAAGCTACCTAAACTCTATAACTCTATAACCAAGATAGTGCAACATCTAGATTTTAACTCAGCTTCAAAAGGTGTAGATATTTTGAGTATGTGAAGTGTAACTGTGAAAAACACATTAGATCGCCTAATATCAAATTATAATATGACCTTGACAGAGGCTTTGGATACAGTAGTTCCCTTTAAAACAAAAATGATTAAAGCACATAGAAACTCGCCCTGGTTTTAATAGAGCTCACAACTCTTAACTTAGAATGCAAATAACAGGAGCATAGAAGGAAAGCAATGCTGCAGATCTTTCAAATTGCATGGACAGAAAGAGTTAACAAATTAAAAAAAAAACTCTCTTTAAAGCCTGCTTGTACTACTATTCTAAAATAACAGAAAACAACAGTAATAATCCTTGTGTACTGTATAGAACAGTGGCTAATCTAACAATTGGGAATTCAGAACTACAGTGCAAAATACGAATAGACATTAGCAGTACAGATTTTATGAACTTCTTTAATGAAAATTTGAAAATATAAGACCCCAGATGTCAGCATCACATTGCAAATCGAATACTAGCTTGGCAAACCCTGTCTCGCCTTCCATATACCATGTTAGAAATTTTAATCTTGTAACAAAGCAGGAAGTCCTAACTTTAATTTATAAACTGAAAGCTACTTCTTGTTCCCTATGTCTAGTGTAGATCAATACTAGCAAAAACCTCTGTGGATGTTCTTACATCACCTATTCTTAGCATTCTCAATAGTTTATTATTGAAAGGCACAGTTCCTGATGCACTAAAAGTTTCAGTTATCAAAATATAACTGCTTATAACGGCTTAAAACGTCAGACCTAGACCCACATGCAATTAATAATTATAGACCCATTTCACATTTACCCATTCTATATAAAATACATGAAAAGTAGTTGCCAATCAGCTTCAGTCTCACTTTACGCATCATAATTTATTTCAGAAATTCCAGTCTGGCTTCAGCACCAGTCATTTTACAGAAATGGTACTAACACTGTAATTTCACTGTAATTATGCTGTTAGATTTAAGCGCAGTATTTGACCATTCTGTTTTACTACACAGGCTGGAAACTGACATTGGGCTCACAGGCAATGTCCTTGCCTGTTTTAGTTCTTATTTATCAAATCCATTCCAGTATGCACAGAAATGTGCTGACAGTACTCCATTATTATATACAGAAATGAGATATGCTATCGCGCAAAGCTCACTACTGGGAGCTTTACTGTTTTTACTTTACATGTTTCCATTGGGAACTATCATCAGAAAACATAATGTTAATTTTCACTTGAACACAGATGACACCCAGTTATACCTTTCTTTTAGACCAAAGGATGTTCTTCTGATGTTGTCCTTAATTACAAAGTAGATGTGTTATAGAGTTAAAGGAGTGGATGTACAAAAACTACTTGTTTTTGAAAAGAGTTAAAATAGAAATGTTAATTATTGCAGGGGATGATGATGTTCACAACAATATTTTGTCATCATTTAACTCAGTTGGAATCACCATTAGTTTTGCTGAATCAGCCTGCAATCTAGGTGCTATCTTTGATATTAGCATGTCATTTAAAGTGCACATTACAAAACTATCCAAAACATGTTTTTTCACCTTAACCTTAAATTATGGCATTTTTTAAATATACAGGATACTGAGAATTAATTCACGCACTTCTTTCTAGTATGATTGACTACTACAATGCAGTGTTCACTGGTGGTTCAAATCATTCTGTATACTGCTTTCAGTTAATTAAAAATACTGCCGCAAGAATTATTACAAGAACAAGAAAACACAAACATGTAAATCCAGTTCTTAAGTCCTTAAACTGGTTCCCAGTTAAGTTTAGGGCAAATTTCAAAATCCTCTTAAATTGCCAAGGTACTGCTTACTTATTTGAACTTATCATTACTTACAAAGCAGAGCACAAATTAAGATCTCAAGATGCCGGTCTGCTTCCAAGGATTAACATTGTAACGATGGGATGTCAAGCTTTTAGTTAAAGGGTCCCAAAATTGAGGAATGGTCTGCCTGCTACTATAAGAGGTGTCCCTTCAGTCTCAACCTTTAAATCCTGGCTTAAACTCACTACTACAGTACAGTTTAGAATACTCTGACTAGAGCTGCTGAGTAACTATGCATGATGTATGTATGTTATTAGTCATTAGTAATAAAATATAAGTACTGTAATTTATAATCTGTTACTAACATTTGCCTATTCTTTTTCTTTTCTCAGTATCATCATTTGGCACTTGGTGCCACTTTTCTACTGGCAAGTTGCTTACCTATGAAAAGGAGCACTGGACTAGAAGGGTCCTTTCATCAGCTGGCCAGTACGGGGAGGCAGCTAGTTGGCTGAGGTCTCCAGGACTGACTGTGTCTGGCTTGACTGACTCCAGTTCTACAGTCTGGCTGTGGTTCTACAATTAACATGATGGACAGATATTGTTGTTTTTCATTCATGTTAATTAATTTCTAGTTTTTATGTATTTGAACAAATCTGTATCCCTATATGTGAAAGCTCTGTGCTCAGTGAATGGTATAATCTATTCTTGCATTTCACCTTGTAGTTTCTACTATTATATTTCTGAGGTGGCAGTGAAAGCTCTGTGAAAAGGATTGCTTGTGTTCTGTTTTATGTGTTTCATTTCCCAAGTTTTTCACATCCATTGCATGCCCAACATACCTGGAAGAGGTTCTCTCTTGAAACTGCCTAAATTTCTTTCTTTTTTTTTGTCTTTTTAGAGAGTCAAAGCTGGGGGGCTGTCAAAAAACAGGGCATGTTAAAAGCCCATTGTGGCATTCTTTGTGTGATTTTGGGGTATACAAGAAATAAATTATTGTTGTTATTGATGTGTTCCAGACATAAATAATGTACAGTATATCTTGGGTGTAGAAGCAACCTGGCAAGATTATTAAAAACAACACTCATCCAGTGTTCTGCCAAAAAAGGAAACTTTTCAGGTAGATTGAGAGCAGAATGGACCATGAAATGAAATGTCTCTCTATTATAAAAAAATCCTGTGGAATGAATGACTAGGAGAAGATACGTGATCTTCACGTTAAGATCATGAAAGACAAATAAAAGAACCATGAGACGAAAGAGAATGGGCAAAAAAAAAAACAAACACTAGTGTAAAGGGAAGCAGCACACACAGATACAGGTGTCTCAGTGCATATAAAGTGTATAAAGGACAATGCATTAGAAATGAAACGTCGACAAATAAAAGATTGCATTAGTGCAAAAAAAAAGGAAATGAATCATCAGGACCAGGTGTAATTGAAAAAACAGCAGGACAAAGCGAGGTCAGAAATAAAAGGAAAAGAGCAGAAAACAAAGTCTTTTCACATTCGCATCATTCAATGCACAAAATGTAGATTTACACAATAATGGAACATACGCTATGAGAATCTGTGGACCCGCAACAGTTAAAGCAATTATAAATTTAATTTCAAAGAAAACACAATTTGGTCAGGTGTATATTTATGATGAACAGAGAAGCGATCACAACGCGAGCAGCAGAGGCACAATGTAGGAAAAAGGACAGCGGCTGTAAAGGTTTTAAAAAGATCGAAGGGCAGCGCAATAACAGCCGCCCCCTCCCCCCCCACCGTCCCAACAATGCAAGCAGTGCTATACGTCCTGCAAGAAAGAATTTAACCACGCCCGGGGACGTAAATAAAGGACAAGTATTGTTTTTACAGGCAGTGAGCCATCATTTAAAACAAGTCCACAGACATCTAACCTAGCAATTGTTGGATTGCTTTTGGCAGACAAGCATCATGTGCTCCCAGCTCTTAAAACAATGACAAGAGACAAGCAAAATGTGCAGGAAGAAAGCAGATGATGTGACGGCATATCCTTAGCGTGAGCCCCTCCCCCGCTTCACAACGCGTGCGAGCCGCATTATACGTCTGACGAGAAAGAGATGTAACCATAAATTGTATATTGCCTGCCTAAGGTAAAGTCATCCCTGATGGAGGATTGCAGGAATCGTGGGAAAGAGGGGCACTTTCATCAGATTAGCGCTATTTCAGATGTGGAATGGCCAAATGGGGGAGGCAGCTTGATGAATGAGGTCTCCAGACTCTAAACAAATCCAAATCATATTACTGTATATGATATCATCTAATGTGAAATTCTACTCCGTACTTCTAGAATTTTTATTTTTATACTGTATTAAGGATTTATTCTGTTCTATGTATTGTACTGTATTGTATCGACACCCTTCTTTTTGACACCCACTGCACGCCCGACCTACCTGGAAAGGGGTCTCTCTTTGAACTGCCTTTCCCAAGGTTTGTTCGATTTTTTTCCTACAAGAGTTTTTTTAGAGAGTTTTTTCTGGTCTTCTTAGAGGGTCAAGGCTGGGGGGCTGTCTGGAGGCAGGGCCTGTTAAAGCCCATTGCAGCACTTGTGATTTTGGACTAAACAAAAATAAACTGTATAGTATTGTATATCTGGTAAACCAAACACCGGGGTGGGCGAGTGAAGCGAGCAGGGGGCAGAGCCCCCTAGTTAATGTAAAAATTGAAGTGTTGATAGCATGTTTTCGTCTTTTTTTTTGGGAAAATAGAAAAATAATGTATGTTTTTGTATACATTAGCAAGGTTTTCTTAATAATTAAAGCTTTGCTATTTCCAGGCAACTTTGACTTTCATTTACACAAATGGAGCAAAGTAAACTAAGCAAGAAAATGAGATAACTTTATTTCTGCACTGTTACTTCAAGTCTATCTATCATGCAATGGTAAGTCTTTTATGACTACTCTGGTATCCTGGTATCTCTCACTTTTGCAGAGTTTCTTCCTGTGTCATCCAGAGTAGTATTTCTTTCTAAGTCAAAAATAAGAGATGACAAAATGCATGAATTGACCAGGAGATGAAAAATGCTCAAGGAAAAGGGTAGAAAATCAAAGTAAGAAACAGGCTGAGGTCCAGGAAAGCAAGCATCTAAATGAGTAAAATGTTAGTAAAAATTCTTGGTCAAAAAAAGAAATCTGGGTGTTCACTAACTAGGAATAAATGCATTTGTAGCAAAATGGCTGTGCAAAGATTTATATTTTATGATGAAAATCCCAAAACTAGCATGTCTGAAACAGCATGGTGCCATTTTAAATACTGGCCGCCAAGGGACGATATTCCTACGATCATGTGAATGGCAAAGGGCCTAATTTCTATAATCAAGCTAGTGTGTATTCAAAGTAGGGCCATAATAATGTCACCAAAGGAGGCGGAGGAGGTTGGGAGTTAATATAAAGCCAGAAATGCAAAATGAACCCATGTCAGAATGAACAAAAATAAATCCAGAGAGGAAAAAAAAACAGAATTATGGCATCTAAAACCTCACATTCGTGACTCTGATTTTTGCAAGAGAAAGATATACATTCGGTGTTTGAGTCGAACATTTACCAACCTTCACTAAATAAATGTCAAACTAATCTAAAACTGATATGGCTGCTTATTGAATACCAACTGCATACAATGAATAAACATGTTTTTATTATGAAAAAAATCAATGTTCAAGTTGTGATGCATTGTATAAGTAATGCCCTTTAATGTTAACTCAGTAGAGAGTCAATAATATTTTTAACTTCATAATTATGACTTCCTCATCCCAATTTATCTTTTCCAGCACACTCCAAAATTTACAGGTATATCAAATGTGTCAGCCTTGTCACTGGCATCACTGACATGACTGTTCAGGGAAAAGCTCATTGTACTATCCTGTATATACAGGATTAGCATTGATTTGATCATTTAGGCAAGGTGGTTTTTCATTTTAATTCAAGCCTTTTGTGCATTAATGTATATCAACATGGTTACGTTGAAGGAGAGTTCCCCCCAATAGGGTTTTGTCAATTAAAGCACTGCTTACCAATCTGACATAAGTAAAGAAGTCAGTGAGAAGTCAAGTATCATTTTGTGTATATTTTGTGAAAATGGCCCTAAATTTTGTTTTGCAGCATATTTCTCAAATACCAAACATGAAACATAGTAAAATTTGTTTTTTAGGGATTTTAACTTTAATGGAGTGAAAAAAAGAATATTACTCCTTGAGGGTTATTCTGCAGCTAAAACCACCCTTTGTCACCCTCCAATGCTGTCTGATCTATAATGGTTCCATCCATGCGCTTTTATCTGCCTTATGCATTTCCTGCCTTTACATTAAAAATGTTGGTTGCACTGCTCATTTGTTGTCCGTGGTGCAGAATAATGTATTTTTTATGTATCTTATAAAGTATATGCTTCAGAATAAAAGTAACTAGACACACTAACAGTAATGTCAAGAGAGAAGCATTAAAAGCATTGTATTCTGATATAATTCTCATTTTAAAAATTCCTAATGGTTTACACTTTCTGACCATCTGCAAGGTCAGTTTGTACTTATTTTCCAGAGTGGTTTACCATTTTTTTAAATTGTAATTATGTTTACTTGTATTGAAGGTTAGAATAGACTTCTGTCATGTACATTATAAAGTATTGCACCCTTTCCTCAAACTTTTGCTACTATTGCTTATTGTCTTGTGAGAAATTCTTTCATCAGAGTACACATTTAATTTTCGGCACTCTCAATGTGTTTTGTGTTGCCCAATAAGGACTGTATCAACTTACTGATCCTCTTGTGTTTGTTCGATGATAGAAACAACTCCATCTGTGCTCACTTTACCCAATTTCATTGGGCGATCCAAGCCAGGATCTTTCTGCAGGCTCTCTGGCGGTCATGTACAAAGGTCAACAGAAGTGTTGTTAGGTAATTGCTCACTAGCCACTTTCTCACTTTCCATGCTCTTCAGCATTATAAATGGTGCCCTACTTTTGCACGCAAAGATGAAGGTTTCAGATTAGATGACAATATATGTGCTAATGTGCAAATACTTCTTTTAGTGAAACACAATTTGGTTTAAAAATAATTTTGTGACACAAGACTGTATGTTTTACTGTGATTTGCTTAGCTCATCACTGAGAAGTGTCCATCTTCCTGATGAGTACTTCAAAAGTTAAAGGAAATTGAACTAGAAATACAGTCAACATGTCTGCAGCACAAGCAGAAGTTAGCCATGCCTGTGATTTTCCATAAGGAGATAATATAACCATAATCATTAAATATATTGAGAAAACATCCAATACACATGTCAGGATTTTCTTGAAACATTTCATAAGCATAAATATTTGACTTCTTTTGAGTCACTGCTGAGGCCCCAGTCTCTGAGATTTAAATAGGTGGACTCTACTCTGAAAAGAAAGGCTAAAAATATCTCACCCTTGCATTACATACAATAAGATAAAAAATGATGTGTAGGGTTATTGGCTATCCAGCTGTAAAACAGATAGATAGATAGATAGATAGATAGATAGATAGATAGATAGATAGATAGATAGATAGATAGATAGATAGATAGATAGAACTTTATTTGGCATTTTAAAGAACCTCTTTAAATAAATAAATATATAAATAGGTAGATAAGTAAGTAAATAAATAAATACACTCATACACTTTGGTCAAAAAAGAATGCCGAGAAAACAAGAAAATTAAAAAGAAAAATACTTCTGCAGGTGTACTTCTGTTGGTATAAAGGAGCCCCAGAAGCATTTCTTGACACACCTCTGCTGAATAATTTGTTGGCTTAAAGTCCTCTGTGCTAGTGTGTCAGAAAGAGGATGTGTAGCATTGTTCATAATGGCATTCCATTTTGTTTTATTTTTTTGGTGTTCTACTTTGCTATTGTCTCCAAGGGCTCCAGACTGCTTCCTATAAATGAGCTTGCCCTTTTAATTAGCTTGCTCATTCAGTGGCCCTCTCTTGAAGCAATGTTACCTGCCCAGCACACCACAATGTAGAAAGTTGCACTGGCCACCAAAGAGTTATAGAAGATGTGAAGATTGTCACTTTCCACATTAAAGGAATGCAGTCTCCTATGGAAAAGAGCCTGCTCTGCCGTTTCTTATATCATTTCTCTCTGTTCCAAGACCAGTCCAATCTGTCACTAATATGGAATCTCAAGTATTTATAAGAGACCACCTCTACATCCATTCCTTGAATAGTGACTGGACATAGAGGATCTTTTCGTTTTTAACGTATTGTCCTTTATACATTTTATATGCGAAGAGAATAGGAGACAGGGTTGTTCCTTGTACTGTTCCAGTGTTGCTAACGAAAACACATTGCTTGAGACTCACACACTTGCGGTTTGCCAGGCAGTCCATTATCCGGGACACCATAGGCTCATCCACCTACATATCTCTAAGTTCACCCCTTAACCCTGACAGCTGGATAGTATTGAAGGCATTAAGAAATAAAAAAATGATATAATCCTCATAGTGCTTCCAGCTTTGTTCATGTGAGAATAAACCTTAAGGAGAAAATAGATACAGTAATTGCATCCTCCACTACAGTTTTGTTAGAAAGGCAAACTGCAGTGGCTCCTGGGTGTCTACCACACTTATATGGTCCAGGACCAGCTTCTCAAAGATCTTCATGATGGAAGGCAAAAGTGCTACTGGTTTGTAATCATTAGGTGAAGAGGTGCCTGCATTATTTGAACAAGGAACAATGACAGAGGTGACAGAGGATACCACAAAGTTGATCAGCACGGGCCTTAAGAACTCGAGGACTGGCTCCATCTGGTCCCGCAGCTTTCCCTGTATGTAGCTTCCTCATTTGTCTCCTTACTCGGTCTTCAATTATGGATAGTCCACACTGATGGTCAGAGGTGCATTTGTCATTGGTCATCCCAGTTGACGTGAGACATAGGAGTTGTTGATGTAGTAGGGATGCTGTGAGAAGAATGGTCATTGGAAGAAGGTGGCAGTCAGAGAGAAACTCTATTAAAAATTGGTTCAGGGCATTAGCTCTGTCCATAGCCCCTCTGTAACATTTCTTTTTTTGCAAAATGTATGTTTGGAAATCTAAAATGTGCTTTTGTCTACTGACACAGTTCAAATCATAAATGGCATCCATTATTGAAAATGGATTTATTTGAAGAAACCCTAATTCTTTGAAAAATATTATTGTGTTAACCTAATTTAACAAGATAAAATAGTAAAATTGGCAGCCCAAGGATAAATAAAAGGTGTCTGTTCATAAGCAAACATAAATTCAGTAACTGAATGTATAGTTGTTTCATTGTAACAGCTGTAGAAAAGACATTTGTTATACTTTTGTTGAATGGATTCTTATTTGTATTTATTCTTGATACTTCCATAATAGTATTGGATATAAATGGATTTTTTCTGAAGGTGACATTCATTTCCAATTGATAACACCACTCATTTGTGTTCGTGTAACACTAAAGTGCAGCATTTGAATGATCCTTTCTCATTTGCCACAACACATATTGTTCAGCACATACATCTTTTCTTTATATAATACAATATCTGCTATTAAGTGATCACTGTTATAAAATTCCTTGGAAAAAGGCAGATTTTGTTCAAGGCTAAGTTTCAATTATCTAGATACTGTATGCATTGACAATTCAGTTTAGCAGTGGTGTTTTAGTCATGAAAATTCTGGTGGAGCCAGGTGTACCCGGGAGGAGACGTCAGGAGGGGCAGAGCCATCCTGAGATACCATGCAAAGGGTCAAGGTGTGTGTGTGTGTTCTCGCATACCTAACCACATGCCGACTCTGGTTTGACTTTGCATCCGCTAAGTGTGGACCTTGAAGCAAAGTTTGGACAAAATCTTGCCCCCCGTTTAGCAAAAGAAAGAGAAAGAGAAAGAGAAAGAAATCATATTTCTTATAACCTCATGGATATATATTTTTTGTTGTTACTGTGTTAAAATAAGTTATTTTAAAAAGGATAAACAAATAGAGCTGTTCATGGAGTAATTTTAATAAGATCAGAAAGATATTCCAAGTGATGACCTAAGGGGTCTCAAGTGTGTAAGTCTTTTACTCCATGCTGGCCCTGTACACCTGTCAGAGCACTGCAGCCAATTCCATACTCTGTGTCATTCACACACTTCAACTTTGATCTAAATGGCTGAGTGCTTAAAAAGTGGTCCATTGCTTCAAATGTTACTTTCTTTTCATGGAACAAAAAAGAAAAATCTCTGTAACCTTTCTTTTTTTGCAAAATGTATGTTTAGAAGACTAAAAGCTATTATTTCCTACTGACACAGTAATGTAGGACCAAAACAAAACAAAAAAAATGAAGACAAAATTTATATAAAAATATAGGGTGACTAAAACTTTTGCATAGCAATATAAAAATAAATGCTTGGTATTTTTTTGTGAAAACCATTCCATAATTATATAAAATAAACTTGCTGTATTACATTACAGGTAAAGTTGGACAGCTTATTCACACTTTCTATTTAAAAT
This sequence comes from Polypterus senegalus, assembly GCF_016835505.1. Lineage (NCBI taxonomy): Eukaryota > Metazoa > Chordata > Cladistia > Polypteriformes > Polypteridae > Polypterus > Polypterus senegalus. The sequence goes on along the minus strand of NC_053156.1, from coordinate 89,312,921 downwards.
TGTATGTTAAAATGTTAATTAATGTGTATACTTCTTTTTAAATATAATTGTTGTAAAAGAATGAATTTCAACACACAGGAAAGGTTTGGGGCAGCCACCCATATATTGTCTCTGACTGCAAAAAGGGTTGTAAGATAGGCCCTGATGTGCATGGATTGAATTTCAGATTGAACTGGTGAGGTTAAGAAAAGATGGTGGCTTTATAAGCTGAAAAGCGGAAGTGATGTAATTTGACCGGAACCAGAAGTGACGTCAGTCTGGGCGACGGAACTGGAAGTGACGTCATTCTGGGTGCTGGAACTGGAAGTGACGTCAGTGTGGGCACCAGAAACCGGGTGTGCTGTCAGTCTGGACACTGGAAATGGAAGTGACGTCAGTCTGGGCGACGGAACTGGAAGTGACGTCATTCTGGGTGCTGGAACTGGAAGTGACGTTGGCCTGGGCACCGGAAACGGAAGTGATGTTGAATCAGGCAGGTTTTCCTGTATTTGGCCTGCAGAGATAACAGAAATTGGTTTAGTGCACCACGCCACCCCCGGCCTGGTAGGTAATTACCTTCACTTCATAAAGCAAAATCTCAGATTGCGTCCATCGATTTCTTGTTAAAGAGAGGGTTGAATTGAATTTAGTTTTGTTAAGTTTGAAAGTTTGTATGGAATGTTGCTTGCTTTTAATAAATTCACTAAAAAATACAGTTGTTACATTTGTAGCACATATACTTCAAATAGTATAAGACTAGACTAATAGATAAACACTTAATCTACTTAAGGTTATGTGATTTTTAAGTACATTTTATCTGGTTGTATTTTTTCAGTATAGTTATTGCCAATAAAACTTTAAATTCATGTCTTCATGTCATTGTTTGAATAGCGTAAAAAGACAGTCCCCATTAAGACTGTATGCAGTGGCAATCACACTCCATTGCTTGTAAAATAAAATCATATTTCTCTATTTACTTTACAAAGATGAAATAATTTCAGTCTTTTTCAGTGAGGTCTAACTATGGTATGTCAAGATGTCTGTAAATAACGTACACATTGAGACAGGATAGAAAAACATAACAGATGATTTCACGTGCACATATAAACGCACAGAATATAAATTCTTTTATTTATATACTGCCTTTCCTATGCTCAAAGTGCATTAAATGACATACTTCAATGTTTTTTAAAAGAACATATATTAGATATACTATACCATATTAAGCACAATATTATTCTGTGCGTTGCTTACACGTCAAAGAAAATAAACTTGAAATGGAAGATCAGCGCATCTCTGTGCATCAGTGGAATAGAGTGCTCCTTATCCACAGTCGATGTAAACATGTAACAGAAATATGTACATGGCATGGATAAAGATGGGAGGCAGACTGCGCACACTGCTGTAAAAAAGTGTGTCCTGTAGTCCTGCCTTATTTCTTGTTATGCACCTGATAGTAGCACCCTGCAGACTTATAACGAATGATATGGTTTCTGCCATATATTGCCAAACAGCCTCTCTATATAGCAAATGGGTTTCTATTAGGTGTTAATTTTATTATTTCTTGATCAACTGTTGAAAAGATTGCCACTGTCTCTGAAACATGATCTCCTTTTTTAAGACGGTTAAGTAAAACTGTAAAGATTTCAAAGCTGTGCTGTAATACATCATTGATCCCATCAGCTACACACCCTAAGTCATGGGTACTCATTCTGCACATGTGGTAGTCTGATCTGTGCTTTAGAACTGTGATAGATGATACTGATGTCCAGTTCTGGGGGTGTGAATCTGTCCGCTATAGACTTTGCCATCTGGTTGTGATCTTTTGTTCTTTGAAATACAATGCATCCTTGGTAATCCTTGTCACTGTCACAGATATGGTTGTCACTGGAAGGGACTGTGAAGGAACAGTGTAGACGGCTGTTGTGTGGCAGTTTTTTTTTATTTTTTATAAAGAGATTATTGTGACATGGCTGGTAAAGGGATGGATATCCTCTCACTAATGTATTTGTAAGCAGGCTGCTAACCTTAGAAGCACCACGAGCCACACCAGTTGGCCCTCATTTTTAAATCTTTAATTATTTTCTCAATATGCGTACCATGCTCCTGTCCATTCTTAACTTCTCCTAATTTCTTGCACTGCAATTGTCCATGTTGTTGTAACTCTGAAATTCTATTCAAAAAATGTGTTTAATGATATTTTTGTTTTGTTTTTTTACATGAAAGATACCCTATGTGAATTGCTGTCTCCCTCTCTCACTCTCCTAGAGACACTATACAATAATTACACTTATTTTTTTAGTACATATAATCTTCTTATATAATACGCTACCGTGGCTGTCCATTTGTCTGTCCAGGATTTTAAATTACCTGCAGCTTGCAAACCGTTTGACCTATTGACCTGAAATTTGGTACACATATACTATGTGGCGTCTACTATCCGCTTTCAGAGTGATGATTGACCTCCAATGTTATTCCTCTTTTTATTGTTATTTTATTTTATTGTAGAATCAACTCTTGCCAGGAGGGTGGCCATGCGGCGCATGAGTACAGGCGCCGTTCTTATCCCTACCTCCTTCGCTGTCACTTTACCTACCTCTTCATGTCTAAAATCATTCAGTTTGAAGAATTTAAGTGCCAGCTTAAGTGAAAAGTTAAGGAAAGCAGAGTAAGTAATTGCAACACAAATGTGACAGGTGTCTGGTCACACTTGCAAGTAATCTAACTTAAACACCGTTAACATATCTGACTACGACACCCAGTTTTATTAAGAGACTGGGAACTCTTGAGATTTACAGAAAATGGCACACAGGGTTCTTTAAATTGGGCGGTGATTAAACACACAATGAAAGACACAACAGTAATTTCAGGAAAAGCAACAGTAACGTCTATTACAGAAGACAATAATAAGTACATTTAAAAGATAAATGAACATAAACAAAATCTAACAATATCAGGAACAAAATTCCTTTTTTAGAAAGGAAAGCACACAGTGCACACTCTAAAAGTCTATTAAAAACAAGGATTGGAGGATACAACCTTTAGTGGTGCAGAGTCCAGTTTGCGCACTGTTACTACAACAACTAATCTTCCAACTGTCCACTAATGCACTCTGTTCACCGGACACTCATTTCCCAACAGAAGTTTTATCAAAATCATGGAATCTCTGTCAGCATCTCTTTGTCATTCCTTTTTTTCCACTCTGGGCTCTTTGTGTTGCTGTGATCTAGGCACACCTCATTTCTCGTCTGCCAGCTTTGCTCGGTCCTTTCATGCGGCTTCCCTCTTTTGCTGGACCCACAACTGGTGTCTCCTTGTGGAGCTGTCTCTTCTTCCCTGGAAGTAAGTGTTGCCGTCCTTGTGCCTCACATCATGCCAGCCACGTACCCTTGTCTGCCTGCGAGCCCCTGTGCTCTGTCTGAGTGTCTTGACAGCGTTCTCAGTGGACTGTCCCACTCTTTGCCTTCTCCTGCCCAGAAGTTTAAATCTTCTTCAGTCCCTGCCATTATCAGTTCTGGACAATTGGATTAAACAATGGCACATCTAAATTTCCTGGGTTTAACAAATAACGAAAACACAAGTTAACAAAATGTATTGTTACCAACTATCAATGAGTACACAGCTGATTAGAAACTAATATTCTCAGACATGTTAATTTGCAAGTCAGGTAAATACAAACATTTTCCAAAGAAGGAGCAATTCTTTTATCACAATGTTATATTGTTTGTATGTTTAAACAGTTAAAACTTCAAAGCGGTGATTCTTTTGCAAGATAGCAAATACCGATATCCTGTAGACAGCCATCATAATAATCAGTAACAGGATAAGCCAGGAAATTTCCCTTTTAACTTCTCGCCTCAGTCCAAACAATGGGTGCCTATTGCCTGTTCATCTTCTGGGTTTTAAATGTAATGTTTACATGTTTCTTTTCCTAAGAGAGAAATGGAATGACTCAGTGTACAAAAATGTCCCCCTCCGACACAAACACTGACTTAATCAGTTTTAACGTGAAAAGAGAAGAAGAGGGCTGCTAGGGTGCAGAAAAGAAGAGCTGCTCAGGAAGTAGCAAATGCATCAAAGTATGAAAACTATGAATGCTCAAGTAAAGTGTATTCACTGCACGTTATCATGCAGTGTGTCGTTACTGGTAAAAAAAGGTAATAGATGTGATGTATTCCAAGTTGTGTGAAAAAATTACAATACACAAACACTGCCTACTCAACAATGTATACCAAAGCAAGAATAAACAGTAAGCTTTCTTGTTAGCACATACTGTATGTGTATTTGATTCAGTATGTGCAACAGCATTTCAATATAGCTCTACTGAAACTCTATTTGGCACTTCAGTCGTGGCCTAGCACCACATTCAATCTGTCTTACCATGTTCAGAAAGAAAGACTACTGTTTATTTTGATTTTTGCACACATTGTAGGGTCTGCCGAGTCTCTGGAAATATTGTGAGTGATCCTCCGTCGGGCATTATCCTCTTTACGTGTAGCTCACTCCCTCCCAAAGATGCCACCATGTATGTTCTCCTGCTCTCTCTCAAATTGATGCTGGCTGTGTACTTTGCATTCCAAATTCTGTGAAAACATTGCAATGCAAGTTAAAGTGAGGTTATATACTTTTTTTAGCTAACTGAAATAACTAGATCATAGATAGTTTTCAGACTAGTGTATGATCTTTTATATGGCATATAATAAAAAAGTGAGTGATTATACATAATTTTTTTTATGTGGTTATTGTATGCCTTGAGAAAGTGAGACTGCAATTAACATTTTTGAAGCAGCTTGTTATATATGCGAGTATGGGAATGGGACTCGTATTTCAATATAGAGACACTCAAGTCATATTTTTGTTCTAAAAGGCACCTCGTTCACTACCAAGTACCTTGTTACTTCAGTCTGTCCATGTTCAGAAAAAATGACCACTGTGAATTTTTGTATTTGCATACTTTGTCAACTCTGCAATGTCTGTGAAAACTCTAAAAGCAAACCACTTCACTTGCAGCTTTCTCTGTCCAATGTTTGCCACACTGCTTGTGTTATGATCTGTGATTTTCAAAAACCTATTGTGCAACTTCTTACAGTTGGTGGCTAATTATATGCTGATTATAGGGATTTGACACACATATTGTACAAGTCTAAGGTTAGTTTTTGTGTTTTTTGGATCTTAACCAAATTTAAAATTAACTTAATACTTTACTGTACTATCGTTATGTGGATCCACTACCGTGATGGAACTGTTTGCTGGGGGCGTATTTTCAGAAGGTGTAACCCTGACCTCATTAGGTCATGGGGTTTAAAGGTTGGTTTGAATGGCCATCTTTTATCTGAGTTTGCGCATAAGCCTTAAATCACTGTGTTAAAGACTGTTGCTTTTGATATTTCTTAGTTAACAAATCCTTGACTTTCATTTTTTGATCATGGTGTGGTTTTGCTGAATGAAACTTTTTTATCTTCCTGATTTCTGATCTCTTGCTCTTAGTTCTGACTTCTGATTTTTTGAAAACATTTCCAGTCTGTTTGAAAGACAGGATTGACTTTATTTCTGACCTTGTTTGTCTTGGTCCTTACATAAAAGTTTTTTTTTTTATCTTCCTGCAGTGCAATACAGCTTGATTTTGCTTTCCCCATTGTGATGGATGGCCAGGGCCCTTTCAGTTTGTGAGGCTGTAATAAAAGAAGGACTGGGTGAGCAGATGTACACAGATGGCAGCCCCTCTGGGTTGCAGTGGCATCTCGGATCCCCACAGGGCTACATGGGAGTTAGGGTCTGGCACAGGCCTGTTGGGTTCTATGGGAGGTTGCTACTTTGTTGGGTTCCTACTTTGGGGGGGCTTTCGCCACACCTGGGGATGCTTCCAGATGTTGAGAATGAGCCACCTGGAGTACTTCCAAGTGTAGCATAAAAGGAGCCATCTGCCTTCATTCTGGGAACAGAATTGGTAGGAAGAGGACGAAGTTTGCCAGAAGAGGAGTGGAGGCAGAAAGGAGAGAAAAGAAGAAGAAGAGAAAAGAGAAGAAAGAGATGTACTCTTGTGCTTTATACTGTGTGCAGGGGGAAATGAATTGGGAAGCATTTAACCCCCCACTTAAATAAACATGTGTGCTGCAAAGACTTGTGCTTAGTGCCTGTCTATGTCAGATTTTGGGGTGTGGATGTGCCCCCTGGGAGCCACACCCCCGTTAAACTGATGACTTGAGTGTACTTTGTATTTTTAAAATATATTTATACAGAAAAATATTTGTTTTTACTTCATCTATCATTTTATGTTGATTGGAGTATTTTGTTCTGCTTTTCACTAATAAATAATGAAGCAGTTTTCAGCAGTGCACACCGAGAAGTTTTTTTTTTCTTAATTGAAAACATACACTAAAATGAAAATATATGCAAAGAATATTAGTTGTGTGCCAAGAAATTATTTTTACATTCAATCAAGGTGTATTAAGCTGACATAATTTGTTGCCATTTCAGAGGTTCTTGTCTATATACAGTATGCATTAACAAGCTCGATTTCCATAGCAAGTATCTTCCTTACTTCTATTAGCAGCATCTGACATAGTCATGTGGCACCTATCTTGTAAATTTCCCCAGATATTATACTTGTTCTCTATCAATGTAGAAATTGCTACCCGTAAAGCTGTCAAATGTGCTAATAAAAATGGATGAGTCATTAGATTGTCTTAAAATATTTTTCCCCAAAGGAAAACTGAAAAGTTCAGGCTGCACATGTGCACACCTCAGCAAATGTATGGCGAGAACACTTCAAGGTCAATGGGCCTGGTGAAGCAACTCAGAAACAGGCTAAAAGATAAAGTGATATACTCCAAAAGAACAATTTATATATAAGAAATTCTTTGAACATACCACGGAAAACTGGAAAAAATTGATTATGACAACTGAGTTGAGTTTTCAATAAACATTTTAACAATATATTAAATTCCTGAAGCGTGTTTACTATTTATTTAATTTTAATTTTAAGAACAATATCTGCCTAAAGATGGTGAAGCAGTGCCCCAATTGCCCTTAATCCAGTGACACCACTACTGTTAAGTTTTATTTTGTACCTACAGTGCATATGTGAGTAATTCAGAAACAAACAATACACCATGACTTATGTTGTTTTGGGAACTTGCTATCTAATATATAAAGCAGAGTTAATGTATGTATGTATGTTTGTTTGTCCGCCATACAAATCTGCACCAGGTGTCCGATTGGCGCCAAACTTGGGATGGGGTTCCTTTGTGACCAGGAGAAGGTCATGGGGTATGTTTGGTCGATAAAAATATTCGTGGTGAACCACAGGGCACCTTTTCACCGACACAACGTTCAGCACACGTTACTGTACTTATCATCGACAAGATGGCCACACGTTGCAACAGACGTTCACCGCAGAGGTGTCTAGCGGCAGCTTTGGTCTCTGTGCGTCGCTCTTTACTCATGTTTCTTTAAATTTCCAAGAGATGGCGGAAGTGTCCAAGTATGAGAAGGCCAACTGCTTTGATCCGGTGAAGGGGAACTGCTGTATAGATGTAAAACGTCAATGACCCAGTGCACGTGACCGGCTGACACACCCGTGTTTCCGCAGGTCACACTCCCACACACACTGATAGTGCTGTATTTCATTCGCCAACGTCCGTTATATGCAAGCACGTTTGAACAGCGAATCACATTAAAAAGACAGCATTCTTCCCCCATCATTTTCCCCAAACGCAGCACCAGTCAAACTCGCAGTACGATTTCAGTGTTACTCTTTCTGACTGACTGGTGCTATTTGTTTTCTTTCCGACGTATTGTAAACAACGTAAATTCATCTCACTGTGGTACTTATTCTGTACGTAATATCATGTAACACATTATAATTGTCCTGCTTTTTGCTTAGACGTAGAATTGGAAGGTCCACTTCAGATGCCACAACAAACTCTTTTTCAAGAGTGTCTGAAATGTCACAGCAGACAGAATCCAGAGTGGAGGAACTTATAATAAAATGTCAATCAGAAAACTGTTTGTTCTATTTCTACATTCTGTTTCTTTCATTTGGGAAATTCACCAGTTATAGATTCCCGGGCAATGCCGGGTTTCCTGCTAGTTATTACATAAAACATACAATAGTGTTCTAATTCAATCGATAAACTAAATCCATGGTATTTTGAAATGCAGCATGGAGGCACAAAAAGAAAAGTATAAATAATTGTTATAAATACAACATTGTACACTCATAACAGTTTTAATTTCTGAGCTTCCTTTAACACTGTCTCCACCTTGTGGTTTCTGAACTGAATATATTTACCTGGCAGTTTATTTTAGATCAACCCTGACAATATCTCTTATTAAATAGAAGTCTTCAAATAATTTCAAAAAATAATATAACACAAGAAGCATGATTACTGTATATGGCTAACAAAAAACTTAAAATGCTTCTGAGATATTGTAAAATGCTGTACCATTCAGAAAAACTTCAATAAGTGCTCTCCTGCATTAAGACATCTGCAATTCAATCTGGAATTTTTCAAATACATCGCTCAGTTGCTTTCTGTAACAGAGGTAGGTAGCGTAATACATATGAATATGTGTATTATGGTATCCTAAAAGATAAAGAAAGTCATTTTAAACTGTGAGTCTTTTAAAATACTAAAGGAGGAATGAAAACATATACTAAGCAAAAACTATAGATTTAGATACATTTATTTAGAAAAAATATTATAATCAATACAACATATTGTATATTATAGTTAAATCAGCACTCCAACCATTTTGCCTCAGCTTATTTATCAGAGATAAGGACAAAATACATTTGCAATATTTCTCGAAGGCAAGAAAATTTATCCATCAATTTTCTGAACCCAATTAAACCAGTCGGTCATTTTCTAACTCACTTAGTCCTGAACAAGGTCCTGGGGATGCTGGAGCCTATCCCAGCTAGCATAGGGTGCAAGGCAGGAACAAATCATGGAAAATTTATCAGTCCATTACAGGGAGAAAACACTCACACCCACACCCCAACCACACACTAGTACAGCCTGTGGGAGGAAGCCAGAGCACCCAATGGAAATCCATGCAGTCAACATGTAAACTCCACAAAGGGAAGATTTGGGACATGAACCTTGATGTCCTTACTGCAAGGCAGCAGCACTACTACTGTACTACCCCCAGTCATACCTGCTAAAAGTTATTTGGAGAACCTGTTATGGCTGTTAAGACTGAGCACAAAACAAGAACCAACCCATGACACAGATTCTCTCAAGACATAATAACCTACAATCCACCTACACAGGAAGACAATGCAAACCCCACACAAGCAGTGACCAGGCAGGGATTTAAACTGAATTTCCTTGGGCAGTGTGAAAGCAGTGCTAACCACTACATCATAATACTGCCAAAATAAAATATCAGTATCAAGGAATCTCAAATGACTCTAGGTGAAGTGTGAACAATGAGAAAATAATCTTACCATTTGCACTGTTCTCCATGCAATAAGAGAAATGCCAAGTAAGCACAACCTCACAATGAACAAAATGGTGTTTGGACCCATCAGTTCTAAACACCAGGTAAGCTGAGCCATGCCCAGCTCTCTCTTCTTTTCACAGTGGTCTTTATAGATGTTATCTGAATATATTTCACTGCTACCAAAATCTGCAGTATAACTGACAAAATGTATTGCATTGTAAACAACTTGCTTTGACCAAGGCCATTCTCATTGTCTAAAGCCAACAGCATTGCTCTTCTTAATTCTATTTTAGTTCAATTCATTTCTGTTTAGTGCTCTTCACTGACTACAGACTTAGAGAGCTGTAACAAGTTTGCAGGTAAAATACAAATTTTACAAAATACATAATGTTTATTCACAAAATAAATATTAGGTTAAATGCAATGTAAAACAAAGTAATTTCAAACTAATCAATGTGAAAGGGTATAAATATTAATGTTACCTTTGGGTATGGATAGTTGAGAAAGGAGAAGAATAGAATAAAAACTCCAATCATCCCTGGTGAAAAATAACCTCCTTTGGTCCATGAAAGTTTATGATGTAAAGTCAAAAGACAAAGCCAGACACAGTCACAGTTTTGAAGACCTGTGCCAAGTGACAGCTCAACTCTACTGAGCGTTCATATATTCGAAATTAGAAATTAATATATACATCTGTGCTGGGCAACCTAATAAAACTGTTTCATTCTTGGATTTGAAGGCTCCAAAGTATTTCTGGTGTCTTCACCATGGACAGGATTAAAAGCTTGGCAATAAAACAGTTGTGACAAGGGCAACACCTTGGCATAATCTCCTCTTTAAAGCTTAGCTTCCAGAATGAAAAAGAAAATGCAAAACATGAAACATCTCATTGGAGTTACTGGGTGAGAAGACAACTTCCAAACAGGCATGTCTTGATGAAAACACAACTAAGAAGATCATCTCACCTCTGGGAGATGGTCTTCTATCCCAGTTGTCCCTGCCAGTAGTTGTATTTCTCTCCTAGTTGTCCCAACAGGTCATGGTCCTTTCACCAAGTCGCCACAAAACAGATGGGTGGAGAAAAATTTACCTCTTAAAAAGCTTTCAGTTTCAGGATTTGTTAGCATTTTAAGAAATCTTAAGGTTAAATTCTTACCCATTTTAAAGCAATCATAAAACACGATATTACAAAGGAATAGATTTTCTGATGATTCATTAAAGATAACCTAATAATGTCAAACATCTTTCTATATATAAAATCCAACAACTGTCAGTCTGTCTGTCTGTCTGTCCGCTTTTCATGAGAGAGATCGGGTTTTTTTCTATAATTTGCTTAAACATTCCGGTTGATTCTGCGACTTCTCTCATTGCGCTAGGTATCACAGCTCGCTTGCAGGAGCGATTTTTTTTGTGCTAATCCGAGACAGAGGCTGAGGGCCGAGGGAAGGGGGATGTGTGATGTCAGGAGTGGTGATCCAGGCGGGGCCCTCCTCACTCACGTGCCAGCCTCCATTCTAATCGCTCTACCTCTGGCCACGTTTTGGAGCGGACCTTGCCTATGCTTAGCTAGCGATACCTATTTTTTTAAAGTTTGTCGTGTTTCACTACTACGTGGGGGGTGGCTAGTATAAAATAAATTCAAAATATATTATCATGAAATAGATTTATTTTAGTAAATGTGCAAATACATCCATTTTAATCACTGTTTTTTCCATTTATAGGTCATAGGTCATTGGAAGCCTTTTTTTGTAGCTTTGAGTGCAAGACAAGAATCAGCCCTAGATGATCTCCACCAGATCTCACAGGGTACACTCAAGCATTCATCTCACTCTCGTCATACCAAAATAGTCTACACTACAGTCGTAGAGTAACTTATCTTTCACATCTTTTGGATATACAGTACATGGAGTAATGGAAAAAGTCAGACAGACTGGAATAGAGAATGCAAATTTCCCACTGATGCTGGCCAAATACATATTGACAGGAATGTTCTCGGAGTGGTTCAGTAGTAGCATTAACCACCTATGCTCAGTCATGCTGCCCATTTTGATATAAATATATTTGTTTTGATTTACCTTGCTGACTGATGAGAAAGTTGAGAAACTGTGCCCCTGTGTGATGAGCATAGGAAAAACACAACATGGAAATTGGATCATAACACTGCATGACATATGGTACTTATAGCATAAGACTGTCAAAGCTTCAGAACCCAATTTAAGGTTTCTGGGAAAAAAACATGTTTGAGTTGGAAAACAACACAGTAAACACTTGACAGTTAATTTACTTGGTATGTAGAACAGCTTAAGCAAGAAACCGCAAGGAAAGAAAGCCAATGGACCCATCTTTTTAGAAAATCAAGTTTTTTTTTAATTTAGCATTGCCACATATTCTGCTTAAAGACAGTGTAAACCATGTCTCAGAAACATCCAATCCATTATGGAGCAATTTAAACTTGGATGCTGATTGCTTTCCTTTGTGTCATAACAGAAACAGCCTCATTTTGTTCTAATTATTTTCTAGGAAAACATTTGCTCTATGCCTTTGCCTCCTCAAGTATTTGCTGCTTTCCTCTTATCTCAAATCAGTGCTTCTATTGGCAGTAATCACAAACTGCTATAAGTGTCTTGGGCACATTTATTATTAAATATCATGCCAGTGTTACAATTTATACCACAGTAATCATTGTCAAAGCCTGAAATATTTGGCACATAATAACATATGCACATTAATAAAAAGTACATCCTCTTCTTCATGAACTTGATTATTTCACATTCCAATTTTACAAAACTAAATATACATTTCATCAAACAGGGCAATTAATATATTTTTATGTAACATCTGAAACTTTTTACTGATAAATGTTACAATGCAATTGCTGTATTTAATTGTATACAGAAATAAAAGTGCATTAGCGAGCCTAGAATTGATGTATAGTGAAGCATTCAGTCCAAATGTTATCAGAATATACTGCCCAACATATCACTTGGCAAGAAAAAGAAATGACACAAACAGCAATACACAAAATGAAATCAACAAATATTGAATTAACAGCATTTTTGTATATAATTTAAATGACAGATTTTTTTTTTTTACCAAAAAATATAGTAAATCATTCATTTTTATTATCATCTCATAATTCATGTTATAATCAACAAACATATAAAACAATTTTGTCTGACCTTCATCTTTTTAAATAATATTTAATTTAAAGTTAAAACTGAAAAAAAAATTACATTTTCATAATAACAGGCTTGCTTAAAATGTTCTTTGATGATAAAATCTAAAAGTTAATAATGTACAGTATGTATTGTATGATGCTATCTGGAAACTAAAAATGATTTTTTTTATTTACAAAATGTATACATTTTAGTTGGTCACCCTGTATGTACAGTATATAGTATATATTATACACATTAATAGTTATAAGAAAAATAAGCACCATATTCTAACTCATAAAAATATATACTATTTTTAATATTGTTTAATCTTTTAATTTCTATTAGGGGATAATCATTAACATTAACGATAGAATTTTTAAATATCTACATTTTCCCCAAACATGTATTGATTTTTAATAAACACAGAAGAACACCTAAACAGCCTTTCAATTTAAATAAAGCTCAAAACAAATTGACAAATAAAAATATACACACATCTACATCCAGTTTTTGCATATGTACTAATTACAGTGTACAAGGTACAATACAATATTAGTTTACATTTATGGTATTGCGTTCCATTTACATTGTGCTTTTGTCCATTTCACTTTATACACTATGCCATACACATTGTCTGTAAATTGTTGATATAAAAATGTACTCAAAATTCTAACTCTAAAGTGTAATGTAGTGACAAAAACAAATTATGAAAAAAGTAATTACTGTACACCGTATTTTTGAAGCTGAAGTAGTTAATGTTAATACATATGAAAACATGACTTTAAATATCAGTAGTTTATTAAAGAATGGAATGAGAGAGAGAGACACGGGTACATCCAGACTCTCATGACTGTATGCCAGGATGTAAGAACATACTGGGTGAGCTCACTGGCACACATATTCTACAGGTACTAATTTGTATATTATTTCTCTGAACTGGTTTATTGACATTTCTTATACTGGGGATGTTTTATTGCAACTCGCATATTATCAGTAAAAAAAACAACCGATGTATCAGTGCAGCAGCTGACATGAGCACCATGAGCTTATAACAGGAAAAGATCAGAGTGAGGCCTGAAACTGGGAAGTGTAACACCCTGGTGGGAAGTTTCAGCAATGATAAGCTAGTGAATGAAGCCAAATTGAATTATTAATATTTATGCTGTAGTCAATTATTTGTTTTGGCTCCTAGTTTTTATTGGCATCCATTGCTGCATAGCTGCATGCCATAAAGATGAAATCCTGGGCAAGGGAATGATCTTTATTTTTAATTTTCCTTGGGTGCCCAGCTGGGTGTACATGGGCAAGAGGCTGTCTGTATTCCTACTAACCGACAATTTTTAAGTGTGACACTTGATGTAAAGGCAATAGGGCAATACATAAAATCAGAATAGAGGATTGTTCTATAGCTATTGTGTTCTCTTTTGTATTACATACATGAACAATGACTCACAGATTTTAAAGATATTTTATTAGGATTTGAGTAAATAAACATTTGAAAATAGACACATACAAGCTGATGTTTTATTCTTGCACTTTGCTAAGGGTTCTAATGTGAATTATACTTGGCGGCATGCATGCCTTTAGATATACAGTGTTTTTGTGGTTTCCATTTTTTCCAGTTTGAACTTAATAGTTGATGATGTTATGGTATACATTAAGTTGCATTTTGGGGGTGTGTTGTGAAAAGTGCAAAAACAAATTCTTATTTGTCCCCCGGGGAAATATGGCACATATATGGACAAAATTAATTTAATGTTAACACATTAATTAAACTATAAAGTCTTCTCAAGAGTATGAGTAAATGTTTTGCTTTTAAAATGTTTTCCATTTCAACCTGTTTAGTCCATTACAGGACCATAGTGTACCACAGTCTCACCAAAAAGTCTTAGTTTAAGGTAGGAGAAAATCATGGATTAGACAACAGTCATTCATAAAGCACAGATAGGTATGCACATTACCCTACAAGTGATTCGTACCACCTCAATTTAGAGTTGACAGAGTTGCCAAGTGTTTGAAATGTGAGAGATAAAATGAATACCCAGTGGAAACAGAGAGAATATGCAGACATCCAGTAGTGCCAGGGTTGAGCACTGAACCCCAGGTTCCTACTTGTACCACCCCTTTAAACATCTTTCACAAAGGAACATTTTACGACATTTCCTTTAATACTTCTTGCCAAATATAATATCTGTAGAGATCTTTTTAGAAGTAGTTTATTATTTTTGTATTTAGCCTTTGATTACATATTGAAGATCTTGATTTACTGTTCATCAAATTACTAAAAACTTGACTTTAGGGTACTTTCAATATTATTAGGTTCCCTCTCATTCTTCTTCTTCCGTATATTGGTGCAATTTGTAAGTCTTTTGCGGAAATTTCCACTCAAAAATATGTAAAGGAAAGGATTGATACTGCTGCTGGCATAGCTGAGGCAGATGGAAATGTAATAACACACATGGTATGTAAGTGTTGGCTTTATCATCTGCAGGTTTACCAGCTGAATCACATGATAGGGTGCTATGCTCAAAAGAAAAACGCCCACCAGTATCAGGACCATTTTAGTCAAACGCATTACTCTTTCACGTGGAATGGTTGTACTGTACCTGAAACACAACAGAAATTAGTTAATTCATGCATAATACTTCTGGATGATGTGCTGAATAACAATAATAATAATAATATTTTATAATTTTGGCAGAGCATAGTAAGCATGAATTTTGCAGCATGATGATCTAGTGCAGGGGTATCTAACTCCGGTTCTGGAGTGCTACTATGGCTCCATGTTTTCATTCTAACCCTTGTCTTAATTAATAACCAGTTTTTGCTGGTAATTATTATCTTTTCCCTTGATTTTAATTCATTCATTTTATAAAATGCAGTCCTCTGAATTGCTTCCTTTTTTCCCTTCATTGACACCTAAACAGAAATGAGATGTGAAGTGAGCCTTCAGATGACCAGCTAAGTTGGGGCTTCAAACTCAAACCAATTTCACAGCAGAATGACTGTTGATCTGGTTTTGTCTAAGAACATCATCAAAATGTTTGGTAAACCTGTGCAGATCGTCATTACTGAGACCTTCACCTTTAGAGCAGGGGTCCTCAATTACAGTCCTGGAGAGCCGCAGTGGCGGCAGATTTTTGTTCTAACCTAGTTGCTTAATTAGAAAGTAATTCTTGCCAATAATTTAATTTCATGGCTTGTTAGTGCTTTAACTCTGCTATTTCAGGTAATTCTCATATCCTAGATTTTCTTCCCCTTTCTAAGGATATCATCCAAATGATTTTAAGGCTAAAATGGATAAGTAATTCTCAGTCCTTCACTTTTTTCTCTTTACTTACCTTCCAAGTATTTAATTAAACTCAATAGTGCATGATAAATACACACAGGTGTAAATGGTAACAAGCTAAATAGAGAAATGCTGGTCTCTTTTGTCATTTACATGTTATGGCTAATTGGGAGCAATTAAAAACCAAGAATAAAGTTGTTTAAGACTAAAATAAGCAATAAGGGTTCAAAATCTTAACGAGCGAGACAACTAAAGTGAAGCAGAAGTGTTACTTGAGCACTAAGTGATTCATATTAAGCAACTGGGTTGGAGCAAAAAACTGCAGCCACTGCGGCCCTCCAGGATCGTGATTGAGGACCCCTGCCTTAGAGCGATGGACACAGGTTGCTGGTCATGTATTGGCTTATTTTGTATCTCATTATTGTTCGGCTGCTAATTAAGGAAAAAATAAATAATTAAGGGGTCTGAGTCTTAAACAGCAAGTCAATTAAAATTAAGGCAAAAGAATTAATTAGCAGCAAAAACTGGTCACTAATTAGTAAAAGGGTAAGAATGAAAACCTACAGCCACAGTAGCACCAGACTGGACTGGACATGTATAGAGCCTACAAAGTTTATAAGCTACATTAGAACGTTTGTCTAATTCTATAAAACTTGCAGAGGTTGAAAAGTCATACCTTTTTCTTATCCACAGAGCACCTCAATGGTTATTTAGTCCTCATTAAGGAACTTCCATATTGCTAAATCTTCTGTCACAGGTAGCACTATCAGATGCTGCCTTAATAATGGCTAACAATTATACAATTATCTTATTCATTCATTTATATTATGGCAAAGCTGACACTTGCAACAGCCGATGATGACATCAGTGCTGAGTCAGCAGCAGTATGAATTAGCATTTCATACTTAGTACCAGCTGCAGGGGAGCCTAAAAAAAGGGTGAACCTGTAATAGTCACTCAATTACTTTAGTGTGGCTAAAGCAAGTCATCCTAGTGAGGATGGTGAGCTACTCGCTACATTATTAGCAAGTTAAGAATTGCAGGGAGCAAGTGCTTGTAAAGTAGCTAGCTGTCTTATATTTATTATCTACTTATAAGTAAGAAGCTCATAGCAACTTTTAGGAGATTTTTAAGGGAATTCAAGAATGATTTACATTGAATGCCATTAACTTATCTTAAACATTTCAAGATTCAATATTGTTGTACAGTATACAGTAATATGTAAAATAAGTATTTATAACCTCTGCTAATTGATAGTTATTGTATTTTACGTAAAGGGGATATTGTAGCTTACTCACCTTTGAGCTTTCTTGTTCTGTTTATAAATCTTCCAGGTGTAGCAAAGTATGGAGATGTAACAGAGCAGAATAAGAGGAAGTGGAAAAAAGAAAGAAGTAATGGTCAAGTACAATGTATACCTGCAAAAACAAAAACAAGTTAAATTAACATTAGAAGATTACATTCCTTCAAATGGTTTTGATTTCAACATAAAGAATTAAGCAGCAACTTGCATATAGACATAAGCATTTCCCAGCTTCACAAAAAAAAAACAGAGCCATGGTGACCCTGTTGACTCATTGATCCAACATCCTTACTCACTGAACACCATAGTGTAGATTTAGTCCAAGGGCAAGTACCAGTCATCCAGTTCTGGATGAAGTTCTCCATGGTCTTGCTTGAACCTTTATGTCTGTAATAATTTTATATTTGAGTAGTAAGAAAAGTGCTATATAAATGTAAAGAATTATTATTGTTATGTTTATTTTTGAGTTCTATCCTGAAGAGTGGAAGGAAAGTGACCATCCTAGCATGTTGTTGTCATACTTTTGACTGAATGCAGTCTTCTTCTTAGATCCCATTGAACCTAAATATGAATGCCACTAATTGACTGATGAAAATTAATTTGGGGTGGACATATGTCAAAAAGCAAGTGGCTACGTAATAAATAGGAGCTAGATGTTACAGACTATATGCTCTAAAGTATGTTCTAAAGGTTTATAGATTCCATGCTCGAAAGTCTTTTCTTACAGCAAACAGTAACTTAACAAGAATTAAGTTTGCATTTATATATAAACTACTAGCACAGTGAAATCTTAATGGGTTTTGATTGCATTGTGCATTTATGAACCTCTTCATCGGATATCCCTTAGATCCCTCTTTCTTTGCACATCTTGTTGCCTTTCTTCATCGGACATTCTAGGTTTACTCTGGATGACATGATGGCTGGACGCACTGACATACTCTACACAGTTCATTATCTTAGGCAGGCTATTTGGCCTTGTTCATCGGACTTTCCTGCCCTCTTGCGGACACCAGCCAACATTACACCTTGGCAAGGCACAGATGCTGGACAGATGGATGTCTTTTTGGTTTATATACAGAGAGATTAATTTGTTTATCTATCCTTGGAAATGTTTAACTCTGTTCTGAGTTTTGGGCTGCAGCAAATAAAATAAAGCAGTTTTGCTCTTAATTACTTGTTTATTGTAAAAAGAAGTATAAATTTACTATTTTGGAAATGTGTTTCACATGTTACTGTTTAGTATATAGTGCTATTGCCTCAAAACTCAAGAGTCCTGGATTAAGATCTTAGTATTGTGTGAAATCTGCACGTTTTCCCATAGTCCAGGTGGGCTTCTCTTTGGTTACTCTGGTTTTAACCTCTCACATCTAAAATGTACATGATAATTGGCAATATCAGATTGGTTCTTTGTATGCAAGACTGGACCTAGTGATTCCCTGGCACAGTTCATGGCCCACTTGTGAGGGTATCTGTCGATCAAGTAACTCATGAGGATACCTGTCACACAAATAACTAGCTACTAAAGTAGCACTGTCTACTGTATGGGTATGACACATGATTAATTTATGTTATAAAAATGTTTTTTTTTTGGTAGGCTCTAACATAAGGCTGAGAATTAGTGACAGAAGATGGATGTGTTTTCCTCTTGCTTGAAATTCTTATATTTGTATCCACTTTTAAATCAGAGGCCTTCTGGAGAAAGACTGGTGTATGATAGGTTGATTGGCCAATGAGTGTGTTTTGTGTCTTGCAATGGTCTAATAGTCTCTCTAATCCCTGTTCCTACCTTGCACTCAGTACTATCAGGAATCCCTGCTTCTTTGAATTGAAAAGAGAAAGTTCAAAAACTGGATATAAACATTTACAAGAAAATCAGTTAAAACACTGTTGCACAATGACACAATGTGATGGTGACAATGAAAAAGGCATAAGATGCTGAAAGCATTTCAGGAAGCGTAATGTTACAATCAAAGGTGTCTCCAAGCCACTGTGACACATTTAACATCCTAAACATAGCCAAATGGTTTGTATGACTGCATATTTTCACCAGAGTTAAAAGAAGCATATGCAATAAATGATAAGGCTAAACTCATTCTCAAGGATAGCTTGTGCTTTTCACAGATGGTCATCTTTCTCATCGACACTTTCTTATATGTTCATCTTTATATTGGTTGGCAGACATTTTGGCTTAAAGCCTGGTATATCGTCATTTCTGGTTCACTATGTGATTTTATCAGAGTCACTAACCCTGCGTGTGACCCGGTTCTAAAAAATACAATTGTACTACTGCTTGTGCTTGTGAAGCAGTTTGGGATGGTGTTTACTTTAGAATGGTGCTCTATGAACAAGGCTGCTTGTGTTTGTTGGCAATGTTTCTTAGATTCCTACCTCTTTCTAATTGCCAACCCACATTTATAACTCTGCAACCTAGTGAAGACTCAGAAGAAGAAAAACTGCTTTGTAAAATTTCTATTTACTTTTCAGGATGTCCATATTATCAAATCATATTATGTAATATCATCTACTGTTAAATTCTGCTGTGTACTTGTAATATTTTTATTTTACTGTTATACTGTTTTGAGGATTGCTTGTGTTTTGCTCTTTCTATTGTATTGTATTGACCCCGTTCTCTTTGACACCCGACTGCACGTCCAACCTACCTGGAAAGGGGTCTCTCTTTGAACTGCCTTTCCCAAGGTTTCTTAAATTTTTTTTCCCTACTAGGGTTTTTTTTGGAAGTTTTTCCTTGTCTTCTTAGAGAGTCAAGGCTGGGGCCTGTTAAAGCCCATTGTGGCACTGTGATTTTGGGTTATACAAAAATAAATTGTATTGTATTGTTATGTTATTATTGAACAATTTTTGCTTTCTCCTTAAGTAGCGAAGGAGCAGCTGTTCTATTTGGGCTGAAACATTCACTTTCAGTTTTCAAAGTTACTTTTAGGTATTCCACAACATAGTTTGACCAAGTCCAGCGTAATATTTGCCTGTGTCTGTCGGTCATGATGATTGGTTCAAAGCAACTTCCATTTTATTTACTTTTTAACAAGATATGACCCTAAAATCTACACTTTCCAATAAACCTTGTCATAAATTGAATGGTCAACCAATTTCATTCAAGATGTTTCAGTTTTTAGTCTGCTGTAATTTTTCACATCTCTGTGATATTGCAATTTAAATTTTTAGGAAAAAAAGTTCAGCTGAAAGCAGTTGTGAACATATTTATGACAGAAAGTCCCAGAGTGAAGGACACATCCATCTGCTTCTGCTTTGATTTCCCCTGCACCTGCTGTTAGGGACCACAAGAAACATGAATAAAACAACAAATCTGAAGGATCTCCATGATTTATTATCCTAAATTCACTGGCTGTCCCTGTGCTGTCTTTCCACTCTCTTTTTCCGTCTCCCTCCTTGTATTTCTAAGTATCTACAGCATTTAATGAATTCTTGAAGTTCACAAATTTTTTTTTTTGAGAAATTGAAGAAATGTACTTAGTAATGCTCTATCCATCTTTGGTCTTCTGCACTTTTTGGACATTACTTTCATGTCTGCATGTATCAAATCAGTTCTAGTGTTGTTTTTCCTATTTATAAAATAGAACTATGAGACACAGATGTGATCTATTTCCCCTAGGCTGGATTTTTCCCTTGCAGATAAATATAAATGCGGCCGTACTATAACTGTTATATCTTGTACAGATACAGAGAAAATAATTTTACACAGTTTAATAAATATAAGAACACACATCATTTTATTTTCCTACAGCTACATTTTCATTGGGTATCAAGGTGGGATATTGGTTAACACTGCTGCTTCATGGCTCCTGGATTTTATTTCTACGTACATTTACTTTTCTTTGGGGCTTGCATTTCTTCTTTGTGTTCATATGGTTGTCCTTCTACATCCCTAAAAGGGTTCCTGTTAATTTAGTTGGCATTCCTAAACTGGCCCTGTGTGTGTATCAGTGGGCTCTGTCATCGGCTGGCATCCTGTCAAGTGTTGCTAGTTGCACAACCAGTGAATCTATTAACAGCATCAACAGACTCATTCTCCACATCAAATATAATCAATTAGACATGAAGCCTGTTACAGTAACGGGCGCTAGAACAGTAGTGCATAAACATTAGTAGGAACAGTCTATATTAAATGGCAAGGGACCTTGTATGTGGCTGTAATATGCGTCCCTGTATTGTGTGCCTTTAATTTTCTCTCTCAGTAATACTGGTTTGTATTTCCGTAAAATGCCTGTAATTTTGTCTGACAGTAATACAGTGGAACCTTGGTTCATGACCATAATTCGTTCCAAAACTCTGGTTGTAACCCGATTTGGTCGTGAACCGAAGTAATTTACCCCATAGGATTGTATGTAAATACAATTAATCCGTTCCAGACCGTATGAACTGTATGTCAATATATATTTTTTAAAGTTTTTAAGCACAAATATAGTTAATCATATCATTGAATGCACAGCGTAATAGTAAACTAAATGTAAAAACATTGAATAACAAGAAGAAAACCTTGAACAACAGAGAAAACTAAAACTGCAAGAGTTTGCACTATAGCCTTACGACCCGCTTGCTAAAAACACTTTTTTTAAATGAGTTTTTAGCACAGGGAAAAAAAATGAACATTTGAAAAATCTGTAATTTAATAAACCACCAAGAAAAGTAACATTGCAACAATGCACGCTCGCGCCTATGTGTGTGTGTGTGTCTCTCTCTCTCGCGGGCCTGCGTGTGTGTGCATCTGTCTCTCGCGTGTGTGTCTCTCTTAAGCATGCGCCTCTGTGTCTGTGTGTGTCTCTCTCGCCTGTGTGTGTGTTTGTGTGTCTGTCACTCTCTCGCCTGTGTGTGTCTGTCTGTCTCGCGGGCGCCTGTGTGTGTGTCCGTCTCGCGAGCGCCTGTGTGTGTGTGTCTGTCTCTCTCGCACATGCACCTGTGTGTGTCTCTCTCTCTCTCTGCACGCACAGGGAATGCACAGGAAGAGACTCAACAAGTGCCGTTAGGCCCCGCGCATGCGCACTTCACCAGAAGACACACACAAACGGACACCTGGACGCACACAGGGGTTTTATTAAAGAGGATGAGTTACTGTGCAGAAAAAAAACCAAGCAATTAATTTGTTACATCAACACCTGAATATAGGCTTAGGAATAGTGAAAATGTATTTTTAAGAAACAAAGGATAGTAGGTTAACAATGTATTGCTCTTCAGCTATTAAATTATTGTCTGTACAACTTACCAAAGAACCTCATAAGGTGAAGCTAAATCAAATGCACAACTTTCAAAGCCATCTTTAAATTTAATGACTTTAGAGTAGACCCACACAGGTAGAACTAAGATGAAAGAGAAGGCCCAAAGACACAGATTAACTCTTATGGTCTTTGACCTCGTTCTGAGGCTTGTCAGACGAAAAGGATGCACAAGTGCAAGATACCTGAAAAACAGATCAAAGAGTCATTATTGTGTCATTTTTGAACAGCAGCTTCTATTCAGACTTTTGTGAAGATGGCTAGATTAAGAATCAAATTTTACTTTTAAAATAGTTTAAATTATGACATTGAAATACAATGTAAACATTTTAAATTTAAACAGGAACATTGTATAAAGTGCAAAACATATTTAAGAAGACCAAAAATAAACAAGCTGTAAACAAAGAGAAAGACAGAAGTCATTTAATGAAGTGCAGTATACAGAATACAGATGTTTTTTGTTCCAGTTAAGACTCTTGCAAAAAGGGACTTCAGAGGGTCACCTTGCAGGCTCTTCAAATGTAAGCATTACCACCCTGGGACACTAGGGGTGCAATTGCTAACCACCTTCTCTCTTTTTCCACCAGCAGCTTTGGGGAAAACACCCAAAGAGAGCAACTGACCCTGGCCCTTCTGGTCCACAGGGCACTCACAGAAGGAAGCATCTCAATTGGGAGATGAGCAACCCACAGAACGGAGCACCAACCCTACAACTTGACCATTTTTCACCCAGACCTTGACTTAGCCAACAGATACTTATAGCTTTTGTTAGTCTTAGCGCCATCAAGCACCTGTTATTTTTGGTCCAGTCCTTTTTCGAGTGAATTGGGTGGCCCAGTTGGCTCCCCGACATTTTGTTTGAGCAAATATGAACGAAAGATGCCCTGCAAAATAACTACTTTTATGAGCAAGCATTAAATGTAGATCTGTAAAGGATTCCAGATTGAAATGGGTTTTTTCAACTATGAGTTTGCTTTCACTATTTGTTTTTGAATACCTACTTCTCGTTTTGGTTATTGATCCCTGCCTGTTGGACTATTCTTTTTTTGTGCCATTAAAACTGTCACCACAAACAACAATGCACTATGGTGAGTACTTCTTCATGTAGCTCATAGCGTTCTGTGTTCAAGACTTTGGAAGTTTAACTACTGTCTGTTGTTTAAAGCTTTTTGCTCCCAAAGTCTGAAGAAAGGGGTTGACCAAGAGTGATCTAAAAGTCAATGGCTAAACCTAAAACTATTGAAATGTACCAAATTTACCAAATTTACTTGAATATAGAAGCTACATTTGAATACAATAGACTTTGGTATTGGATACTCCTATAGCTTGGAATGAATTTCCATTTTTGGGGTTGCAGCTGGAGCTATTGTAAGGTTGAATATAGCACTGCCACAAAAATGTTATCTGATTTGCTTTTGTCTCTTAGACGTTCTCAAAGTCAACCCTGTTCCTGCCTATGCACCCTTAATATGGTTGGGGTTTGGAGGGAAATCAGGCAGACTGTTGTAAAGAAGACGGGGGCGTAGTGTAGTCTGTTGCTGTGGTTTCCAAGGGTTGTCATGGAGAAAGGATGCCAGGATACATTTAAAAAAGGCAGCAAAAGGCAAGAAGTGGAGGAAAAAACAAAAGAGAAAAGGTTTTCAACATGTACTTATAAACAGGACAAAAAAACCCCCAGCAAATGTTGACTATCCATGGCCAGAGAAAGGATTGCCTTGCCTGCTTACGGAGTTGGCCACCTCAAAGACTTTGCCAACCGACTCACTCTAAAGAAGAAATGGATGGGACAGTCAGGAAGAATTAAAGTGGGTGAGCTAAAAGCAATCCTTGTTCATCCGGAGTAGCACATTTGGAGAGTCTGGGGAAAAGAGAACAAGGAAAATGGACTAATGTTATCATAAGTGCCTAACATTGGGGTTTGTCTGGGGCAAAGGGCTTTTTTTATCTGTTATTTACATACTGTATTTGTGGGGATGTGGGGGAGGGAGGTGCGTTAAC
This sequence comes from Polypterus senegalus, assembly GCF_016835505.1. Lineage (NCBI taxonomy): Eukaryota > Metazoa > Chordata > Cladistia > Polypteriformes > Polypteridae > Polypterus > Polypterus senegalus. The sequence goes on along the minus strand of NC_053156.1, from coordinate 89,288,495 downwards.
AAATTTGGTAGTTGCCATTTATGTTTGTATAGGTTTTTTTATATGACCCATTTAATAGTTATTTTCACCTTGTCTGTTTCTCACATTTATTTTGCTTAGATTGTGTAAGTTATATTATTTATCATATTAGTATCTCAGCAAGAGGTCTGAAGGTGTTTTGAGGTTGACCTGCTATCTGACTCACATACACCACCTTTGGTGGCAACATCTAGCGATACCAGGAAATACTGAAACATTATAAAGTCCTAAGGGAGGGGTTGACAAAGAGTGAGCTATAAGTTATTGGCTAAAGCTAAAACTATTGGAATGTCACATATGCCTTACCCAGTTTACCTGAATATAGATTCTTCATATGAATGTAATAGACTTTAGTATTGGATACTCCTATAACTTGGAATGACTTTCCATTTTTGGGGTTGCCGCTGGAGTTATTGTAATGTGTGGATATAGTTCAACTTCAGTGTAAATACTGGCTCCAGAAGTAAATCGTTGATTAGGATTGGATCCTTTCTTTCTCTATAGGTACAGTACAAAAGGTTCAAATCCCAGTTATACAGATTGTTACAAGCCTTGAGTTGGATTGCTGCTTTTCTCCTAGTGGTACTAGGGAATATATTATCTGTTAAGTGCTCGTAGGTCAAGAATGTCCACATTTCCTTCTTGCTTGTCTGCATTGGGCAGTTGTACATGTACATTAATAGCAACAATATACATACAATATCACCTCACAGCACCACTGAGATGATAATATGATGTCACCTGATGACTTATGAAAGACAACAGAAGTGCACTTTCCATATACTGTACCTATATTGTGTTCCTCCACAAAGAAAGTTCAGTGGTGTACTGCATTATATTGTTGTTTGGCCTCCGTCTGTGTTATTTATAATTAGAAACAGGTATGGAGGCTAGGGATACCTACTATCACCCAGCAGTCATCCACAACCAAACTCATAGTTTGTTGCCTTCTGGCACACTGCAGAGTTAGCCCAGATAAAGGCATCATGGGTGCTGCCACTTTGACACAATATTTGTGAAAAGGCCTTTGTGATTGCAAGTAACTTGTACATTCAGCAGCAAGAACCCTTTTTCACAGGTGCAAGTAGGTTCTAAAAGGCTGGAAGTATAAGTGAATATCAAGGTTTCATCCACTGCTCCTATAACAGGTGGGATGTTATGACTGCATGAAACGTAATGTTAATTTCACTCAGTTTCTTGGGAAGGTTGAAATTTAATGTGCTTGCCTGCAATGGCGGAATAGTAGTGTGACTTTATGCACACAATTAGATACAACTGCATTTCTGAGCCCATGTGCCTCTCAGAGTGTCTGCAGAAAGCATAATATCACAGGGCTGCTAGGAGCTGATCATCAGGGGTTAAAGGGTAATTTCTTTCGGTATGACTAGAAAAGTCCACCTCCACTAGCTCATGAAGTGCTAACATTTTTCTCTCAGCAACTGGTACTGTTGAATTATTATTTCGATTCTACTTTTGTAAAAATTTATCTATTTGTATGGAATGTTTTATGATTTCAATAAAATGACAAAAAAATTATTATTGCTTCCTTACTGAGCTGAACAACTGGTAACTGAGGTTCTCCAAAACTGCAGCATTGACTCACATTGTTCCTCTACATGGATAGACAACGCATCTTGAACAGCGTCTTTGTCTTTAAGACAAGAATTCTTTACCATGCTGCCATTGTTATCAATCACTGTTTTTTTTAAACCATATACAGCTTTTGTATAGTAATTATGTGTATTGAAATAACATTTTATTACCAATACTTCCTTTAAATGATGCACTACTGCATTTTATTAAATGACTAATATAATTTAGTAAAATGCACATTTTAACATTCTGGAACATTGACATACCATGAATTTAATGTTTTGCTAAGGTTGGTGATAGATGGTGCTAGTTTAAGAAGCACATAGTGAACCTCAAAGAAGACATGTTCAACAAGTGATTTGCCAGGTGTTGTGGTTGTAAGCGTAGTCAGTTTTGTACAACTGATCCAATAAGAAAGGTATTTATTACAGTATATATTATCATGGCTCCTCGTCACCTAATATGGAACTTTGTGCAAATGCCAAAGTAGTGACTACAATTCCCATCAGCCATTAATCACTACATTTTTTTTTTAATTGGTGCATAGCCTTGCATTTCTGAAAAAGCAAACAATTCTGTCAGCATGTATTTTATAATTAAGATCGCAATACTAATCAATGATCAGCGTTAAGCACTTTTTGAAGTAAAAAAAAAACGAGGAAATAAAAAAAAAACAAAATATGCAAATTAACCGAAGGAGCCAAAAGTGAGTACACGTAGAATGAAATGCTATTTTTACTATAGCTTATGGAGATCCCATTTTTCAGACTGTTGTAAGAACTGAACTGGATGGTGCTGTCGAGTGAGTAAAAAGTAATTAGTAACTTTTGTTTTTTTTTTTTGTTGGTAGACATTTATTCTTACCAACTATATACTGAGGCAGTACTAATATTAGGCTTTGATGTTAATGGAGAGTTGAGATTTTTAGCAGTTTTTAGTTTTGAATGAATCGACTTTATATCACCTTTCTAACATTACTTAATACCACTTCAATAGACAGTTCCTATCCAATCCCTTTTATACCAATACTTAGAAAATTTCATGGCCAAAGCCAGTAACGCAACAAGTACTTATAAAATATATAATTTCAGTAAATTTGCAAACATTTCTGAAAACATGTTTTCACTTTGTCATTATGAGTTATTGAGTATAGATTAATGGGCAAAAATGGCTTAATTATAATAAAGGAATTGTCATATACAGTATACAAGATTGCAATGACAGTTTTTCCAAACAATTATCTATCCATCTATCTATCTATCTATCTATCTGTCTGTCTGTCTGTAATTATTTAAGATTTTTCAACATGTCCAGAAATTGTTCGAATGATTCATTTTGTTTATGTACATCCATTTTAGGGTTTGACTAACTGGTTCTTAATAGTTATTCTCAAAAGCGTTCAGTGCTTTCCAACTTGTGGCAGCAGCATTATGTTAATTTAAAATTGTTACCATTTATGGTGGTATGGCAGTTAGTGCCATGTTAGTGCCTTGTTATTTTTCGTGTGGAATTTGCTTGACACTAAAGTCTTTATGACAAAGACTTGAGTGTAAGTTTAAAACTTGACTCTCGTTTGGCAGGGTGAGTGTGTGCATGAGTGGACCCTTCAATAGACTGGACCCCAGTATCGATTGCTGCCATATGTCCAAGGCTGTTAGGACAGGCTCTGGCACTCCATGAACATGAACCAGATTCAGTGCATTTGATTATGTTATATTACATTATCATTTTTAAATGAAATGAGAAAGAAACGGACCAGAAAATACAACAGTAAAGAGTAGACAAATCCAAAATACAGACATGTTAAGTATAAAGGGTGTCTTTAACTGAGTTCATTTCTAGGTTTCCTAATGATTATTCCTTAGAATAATATTCACTGTTTCTCTGCAGTGATGTTACATAAAAATGTATGACATGTGGGAATGAAAAGTAAAAACAAGCACAAAGTGGCATGCCTAAGATTTGTGTCACAACACATGCCATTTAGTGAAGAAATATGAAAGCAAATAAAATGCTGGAAAATAAAAACAAATTGTGAAAGGCAGTAAGTCGGCAGCACAAAATTACATAAGCATTTTTATAAGAAACCCTAATTATGCAGTCATGCTCTTTTCAATTACTTGTTGAATAGGATGATGACAAGCTCTGACAAAATGCATGCCTAATTTTATCTCCTCAAGTTATTATGTTTTTACAGATTTTATGCTTGTGGAAAGACTATTTCTGTTCTGTTTTGGATAACAGAAGTAATGCATTTCAACACCTGGCAAACCAAGCTTTTGAGCAGTGTTCTCAAGTGGATAATGTAACATTAGTGGCTTTTTAATAGACTCAATTCATTTGCAACATTTTTGGAGGTATATCATTGCATATTTGCTGTGATGATATTTTTTGGGTAGCCTTTAGAGAATTAAAATTATTTTCCACCATTTTTAATTATTTAGTTTATATAGTATACCTGCCTATAGAAAAGTGGGTAAAGCAATGTATATCATAAGGTGCTGCTATTGTGTTTCTGTCCTACATTATGCCCATAATGCTCAGTAGTGCTTCCAACATCCTCACAAGAATACAAAAAAGGCATCCACATCAGGGGTTACCCAAGTTGGCTCAAATACATGAACTGTTAGATTCAGGGATTGACTAGAAAATACACTTTTGTTTTACAAAAAAGTACAAATACAGGCATGAGATCAGCTCTTATCAACGTAAGTAAGAAATGTTACCTTCTGGAGTGGAATGCCTCCTTTACCAATACAGGGAGACAAAGAAAATCAAGAAAAAGGAATGAAACAAAATGAACTTGAAAGTTTCTTTTTTGACAGTAAGATTAACAAGCATGAAAGAAAGCTAAATGAATATGTGAAACATTAAATAGTCTAGAAGAGATAATTGAAAAGAGTAAAGAAGCTAGAAAAAAGTAAAGAGTCAAAGAGATGAGAAATTGTATAAAAAACATATTGAGTGTTATGTCATTTGTAAAGGAAATGATTTTAAAAATATTAAGTGGAAAATGAAAATAAAACAGATACTGAGTTTTGCAAAAATAAAAGTTCAGAAAAAAGTCAAATTTTTTGTGAATTGTGAAAGTTTTAATGTTGAACAAAGGCAACAGAGAATTGAAGAAAGGTATTATTGTTGATGGCAGTTTGTTTTCTGACATGTCTGTATACCTGGAATAATAAACAATTTATATCTCACAAATACACAAACTAAAGCACATGTCTGAGCATTCCTGATACACACTGTTTTCTGGAAACTGAGTAAATAAAAAGTGCTTGTCTGTCTACTGAGCCAAGCAGATCTGAAAAACTCAGATGAGACGTGAATGGCAAATTCCACTCAGTTTATCTTTCATCTTTGGAACAGTTATTCCATCATTTTGGGATAGAACAGGAATAAAGTGTGTTCAAGACCTAAATAATGGAGACAGCAGCAAAGGAGGCAAAGCCAGACAGCTGTTGGCAGCAACCATAGAGCCCACTTGTGGACAACAGAAGTAAGGAACGCTGTCAAGTTCAAGAAGGAAACCTTTGGTGTAATAGTAGCAGGAGAATCTCCAGATTTATTTGAGAGATGCCAACAGGCTAATATGGTGTGTGAGTAGACCTTGAATAAGCCATGGATAATGACTTTTGGGAGGCCTTGAAGAGTTTCTTGTAAACCATTTAATAACTCCAGGAGGTTACGCTTTATAAGCCTAACTTCCAGGGTGTTCTCATTAAAAGTTGGAAAACACTGGGGATATCAAAGAACACTATAAACTGTTGGTTACATTCCAACAGTAATGGCAGTGTCAGAAACATTGGTGCAGGTTGGATCCATCTCTGTGGCTGAGGTTTTTCTCTGGTGAAGAAAAAATTCCATAGTCGCAAAGTAACGGAGTAGGTGAAAGTTGAATGAGATTTGACTGAAAATATAGAAAAAAACTGATATTGGGGGAGTGTTTAGCATAACATGCCTCTTTAATGATGCAGGAAGGAGGGTCACTGCTATAAGAGTGGCAAATAGCATATTTTTGAAAAGAGAGACAAAAGGTGCATTGCAATCACCAAGGGATTAGACTGCTCTGCCTCATTATGGAAGCCTATGCAGGGATACTAAAACGGAGATACAGAAGGAGTAATATGGATTTCATCTTCGCTGTAGAACAGTGGACAAACTCTTTGCACAGATATTTGATAGTTCAAGAAATTGGTTAAACCAAAAAAAAGCTAATGTTTGTGAACCCCATAATATCCTATGAAAAGTGTTTCAAGAGTTTGAGGTTCTTGAATTACTAATGCATGTCATTCGGTCCCTGTATTTGCATTGTGTTGTGTTTGCGTACTTTCCATTAAGGCAGGTCCATTTTAATGGGGGTGTTGGGTTCAAGCAAAGGCTCACCTCTTCACCTCTCCTGTTAGGATATCACGGTGCAGCCCAGGATTGTAGAGAATCCAGTTTGGAGACTTAAGGATTCCACATTGTTTGTAGTTGAGATTGACCCCTTGGTTTCATCAGATTGTGATTGGATTGGAAATCAGTGCCTCCAAATCTGAGGTTATGGTCCAGTTTCTTGTTCTCTTCAGGTGGGGCATGAGTAGCTGCTTCATGGTGAGGAGTTCAAGTACCTCATGGTCATGTTCAAGCATGAAAGAAGAGGTGAACGTGAGATTGACCAATGAATCCATGGGTACAATTTTTCGACATTGCACAAGACTGTGATTAAGAAGCAAAGGCAAGGTCCCACAGAAAAAGCTTTACATTTACTGATCTTTCTACATCCCCAATCTCACCTAAGTCATAAACTCTTGGAAGTGACCAAATGAAGTGGCTTCATCCTCTGATAAGGTGAAGAACTCAGCAATATGGGAGGACCTCAGATTGAAAGGAGCCAGCTGAGGTGATTTGAGTATATGCTAGGATTTGATGCCATCTTTGAGTCTTAGATATATCATTTTGGAGAAGAGTCTTGTTATAAGGGAGCCAATGGTGATGGGTCTCCAGTTATTTATATTCAAAAGTTTTGGGCTATTGAGTGATTTAGGAAGCAAAACAGTTTTGGCATTTTTAAAGAGTTGGGTTAAGACCCTGATAGTATCCACAAATTGAATAGGGTAGTCAAAGTTTTGTTCCCATTTTTGACAGAAAGAATATCTTCCTTCTTAATCTCATCAGGGCCTGCCGCAGAGTCAGCTTTGATGTTCTTAATTGTGGCTACAACTTCGATACTGGAAATTGGCGTGAGAAATACAGAATTGTCCACTCAGTGAGCTGGGATGAAAATAGGGGTTGTTGCAGTGTCACTTAAAGTTCCCCATATCCCATTAAAGTGCTCATATATATGTTCTTTGGAGATTTCACATCTCTTCCGTATGATTCTATCATGTAGTTCAGTTGCAAGATGTGACCGATCTCTTTTATATAGGTTTCATTACGATTCTTTTGGGAATGTGTTTTGAGGGTAATTGAGTAGAACGGGAATGATTAGCAGGTATATCCTTTAAATTATAAAAGTCTTTGAGAAGAATATTTGTAGTATTCTCTAGCCATAATTCCTTCTCTTTAGAGTTAGTAAATTCTTCTTTACATAAGTGGGAAAGTTTAAGTTTACTTCCCATGGTGTAGTTAGAAGGCATCTAACAGGAGGTATATTTGGCATTTTCCACTGGAAAAAGACACAGTGGAAGGTTGAAGACATAGTGGATAGATTATAACTATCAGCTAGCCTGGATGCATTTGGAAATTCTTCAGAAAGTTTTGGAGAAACTTCGCTGGAGACAAGGTGGCATGGTCAACCCAGCTCGTGATGTTACCTCCGTCATCAGGATTAGTGAAGAAAAAATAATAATGAATAAACTGGGGCATCTAACTAGTAAAATTAAAGAAATAAAAAAAAGATATATTTGCTTTCTGTGAGTGTTTTATTAGTTTTAGACAATGTAGAAAAAGAACGTTTATCAGACCTGTAAATGCTCAAGTATTCCAAGAGATGGCAGTGAAGTTCTATTGCTGAACATTTTGGTCACTATTACATTTGAATTATAACTCAAACTACATTGCTCACTTTCTACTCCTAAATTAGGTAAGATAAGGAAGTATACCATCTAAACCAGATGCACTATGTAACATTATGCAAATGGTTTATGATAACATTATAGCACTTGTCCAATGTCTGTCTCTCAGTTGTACTGCTTTGCTTTGTGATGCTTGTCATTATCTTTTCATTTTATTCTTATCAAAATATTTCATCCTTATGAAAAATTAATTGAGTCTACAACCTAAAAAAATGTTGTTTTGATCTGAAAGAAAAAATAATTTATTGAAGTAGGACAAACATGAATGAATGCAATATGAACACCCTGCAGCAAAATGATGCAACATGGCTATTGACAAGTGTATTTAGCAGGCACTTACTGTGCTATACCACCTACAAAATGTATGACTATATTAAAGGTAGGTACAGATAACAGAACAACATGGCTTTGATTTTCATATTTAAGATTTTCACATTTCAAATGTTATTATCTATCACAATGCAGGCCTTTTAGTCTCTAACCAGCCCTGGTTGGCCCCATTCTACCTTTTTCAGTTGTCCCCAAAGGTTCTACCTCTACACATACAGTAGTTTTAGCCTGGCAAATTTAGAGCTGCTAATTAACTTAACACTCTTGCTTACGTGAATGCTTACAACTAGATCTTCTCAAGTTTGGTTCTGCAGGATCAAGGTGGGTACACGTTTTTGTTACAACAGAGTTTTTATAATTAGAGCCAATTATTGGTGCAGAAGCAATTATTGTTCAAGCCACATTTTTGTGCTTCATGTCAAGATTCCCAGCCATTAATTGCTTATTAAAAGGCTGCATTCACCCTTTTATAATTGCTTCTTAGGGCCATATCACATTAAATGACTTTTCTAATGATTTTCCACCACAGACCTCATTCACATAATCTTAGTTTGTCAGAACACACTCCCATGACCACCATTTGTGTAGTCTGGCATAGCTAGCATTTCAGCTCAACTAAGTGTGTGAGGTCTTATTTTGTTTTAAATTGTAAGGGCAGGATTGTGTTCCAATGTAGGGTCAGCTAATGAGTGCTGTCCCAGAAGTACAATTCATATAATGCAGCAACCTGGAATAAGAAACATGAGTGTTTTAGGCCTAAAAAAGGGGTGAGCTGGTGATACTTGGGAAATATGAAACTGTGTATCATGTTTTAGCCAGCATTTTACCCTGCTTGGTGTTCTAAGCTGTGCTTCTTGATGTTTTGTTTACTTTTATGCCATTTATTTGTATTAAGGTTTATTTTATTTATAATGTAGATTTGTGTATGTGTGTGTAGGAAAAGGGGCATACCCTAGGTCAATGGTTCTCAAACTAGGTCCTGGAGACCCAATGTGGCTGCAGGTTTTTGTTCCAACCAGATTCGCAATCAGTGACCTTAATCGATAACAACTTTTCTCATTTAACTAGCTGGTCTTTTTTTTACTCTTCTCTTATTCTGCATACATAAAAATAAACAGTATGTTTTTTACATTTATAAGACATTTAGAAATATTTACATTTTTTCTAAAGCAGTAAATGCTTATCTCTCTTTGGTTGTTTTCCTATTATTTTCCCTTTTTCCTGTGTAGTTTGCTCCTTTCATTTAACCCTAATAGTGACAGTTACCAACCAGCATAGTAGACACCCAGGAGGATGGAAGCTGCAACGACTTCAATGTCAGACCTGCTAATTAGTAAATAATCAATGATATAAGCAGAACACCTGGAAAAGCAGAATGAAAATTAGGTTGAAAATACTGTTAACGATTTAAAAAAAAAGTTATATTCCCCATATAACTGCTTATTACATTTTAATAAAAATTTACCAAACTTAGTTTGTAATTTCTACATTGACTCCAAAACACAGAAACAGGGAAATAATGACTCACTTAATTAGGCTAAGAGTCCAATGAAAAACGGAAGTTGGTTGGAACAAAAGCCTGCAGGCACTGTGGGTCCCCAGGATCGAGTTTGGGAACCACTGGTCTATAACCCTTGTGTTTTGTGGGTGGCTCCCCAAGGGGTGGAGCCACCTGCCAATCACTGCCAGGAGCAGCCCTCCATCCTATTTAAGGGACAGCCTACCATAGTCCCTGGGGGTTAATTTCAAATGTGCTAGGGAAGTGTGGTTTACTGTGTTTTCTTTTCTTTGTGCTATTGTTTATTGATTTTCGACCCTGTGCTCTGTTTTTTGACAATTTTTTTGAAGTTCATATTGATGAAATTTAGATTTTTGAACCTCTGCTCTGTATTTAGTCTATGATTTTTGGATTCTGTATTGGAACTTTGTTTACTGTGTTTTACCTTGCCTTTCAGGCAATTCTTTTTTGCTCTTAGGATCTTGTGCCTGCATAGCCTTTGGAAAATATCCTTTTATTTTATAAAGATCTCTCTCTGCCCTTTTTTGATTTCTAGTCAGGTTTTTTTGACCCCCTATAGTGGGCAACTTTGAAAAAGTGTTTTTGGGACTCCCCAGATTATGACACTGTGCTGGGAAGTTGTCATACAGTCATCTAATTTGACATACCCACAATTTTTTAGTTGTGTAGTCTGACATATTCTGGTGATGAGAGCAGCAAGTACAGTCCAATATTTTTCTGGTTTTAATTTTTATTTAGTTTTAATTTCTCAGCAATGAACTTTTAGGTTTTGCCACAGTTTACATACCAAAAATATCCACACTTACACAGTTTTGTAAGTCTGAAAACGTAATATTTCTTTAATGTTGTTAAATTGTATATAATTCTTGTTGTACCTGTCAACATAATGCCTACAATTTTACTATCTGTAACAGAACTTCCTTTTCTCATGATAATCTAACAGTTCAAGGCTTCCAATATAATTTTAAAAATACAATAATCAAGAGGTAGTATGATGTGATGTCATTTGTTACTTCCTCCTGCAATAAGTTTAAGCAAATTGCAATTTATTTGTAAAACACTTTTATTTTACTTTGCATTATTTACTTTGCTGGCAGTAATCCGGGTGGCTTGTTGTGTGGTGGGTGCAGCAACAAGCTGCACATGCTCCCAACCTCTAGCAATAAGATCATTGCATACATAGACGCATTATTATTGCAATTTGCTGGTTATGTCTATATGTCATCTACCCATTTCCAAACTTTGAAAGTGTATTTTTATGAAACACTGCTATATTTTTAAATGCTCTTCTTCAATATATTCATTGCACTCAGTTAGCTGCAGTCATAACAAAAACAGAGTTATAAGTTTTTCAATGTATAAAGTGCATTTCTACAAGTATATTATTTGCATCAAATACTGAACATCAGTTATAACAACAACTAAGATCTTTCACTTAATAAGCAACGTGTGAATCCTGAGGAACTTCCTGTGAGCCTAAACTTGGAGGATGTGATTTAACAACACATGTAAAAATAAACCTCTTTTGGCAATTGAGAGTGCATAATTTTACAATTCTAATATCCAGCCACAAAACAACATGCACACTCAGTCTATGTACACATAGGAAGAACATGAAAACTCCATACAGACCCTGACCAGTCTAGCAATCAAACCTGAACTTGTGGCATTGTGTGACAGAAATTCCTTCTGCAACACAGCGCTGCCCGCGATAAAACCTGATTAAAAGTAAATGTATATGTGTAACTTCAGCTTGGTTGATAGCACTAATTGCGTTCTCAGACCCAGTTCCAAGAGACCATATGGCTGGGCTAAGCCCCCTGAAATATCATGTCCAGTCCTTCCCAACCACAGTGTTACTTGTTGGATTTTGAGGACTTTATCATGCTCTTCCTTACCTTTTTTTAGACACCCCCTTACCATTTTCAGTTTGGAACCGGGAACATTCATGCTGCATATCTGTTTAATCTGTTACTGCGATGATACCACCAGTATGCAAAGAATATCTTTGAGAAATCAGGCAGTTTTTTTTCACCAGTGGTATGAATAAACATTTGCAGCTATTTTGAGCTCTGATTGACACAAACATGAAATTCAGGAATACTTTTTATTCTATCAGTTTACACTGATTTGATAGCTAGATTTTACTGTTTATTATTATTATTGTTGTTTTGGGGGTAGCATGGTGACACAGTGGTAGTGCTGCTGCCTCACAATAAGGAGTCCAGGGTTTGTGTTGAGTTTGGATGTTATCCACAAGTCTGCCTGGCTTTCCTCCAAGTGCTCTGTTTTCCTCCTACAGTCCAAAGACATGGAGATCAGGTGGATTAGCAACACTGAATTGGCCCTAGTGGGTGTGTGGAGTGAGAGTGTGTTCTCCTGCAATGAACTGGTGCCCTGTCCAAGGGATTGTTCCTCTTTTGTGCCCTGTGCTTGCTGGGCTACAGGGCTTTTTGCAAATAAAAGATCTTCAGTGTACCATTCTGACACTTTCATTTTTCAAGGCTTATACTTGCCTTAACATCATGTCACTTTCAGTAGTATTGTGGTCTTTGTTTCCAAAATCACTGGACTGCAGTTAAGAATTATTTTCCTCTTTTATTACAGTGATTCACTTTGAAACCAAAAGTAGAAAAAATGCAGCTCCTGTAGGTATAATAGTAGTGAAAGAAGGTGAAAACTGAAAAATGTGTTTTGTAATGAATAAAGAAATACTGGTTTCAGGCAGTTTGATCCAGGAGAGAAAATTAATACAGTACGTTTTGGGGATGATACAGAGACGGTTGGAGAGGTCAGAGTCAAAGATCATCTTGCTGTTGAGAATGACTCCAATCAAGGTTATACAGAAGTCTTTTTGAGATTAGGTCCTCAAACTATAAAAAGGACACTTCTTCATGACCTAATGTGAAAATATTGGCATCCAATATTACCTTCTCAAGGAACATTAATTAAATCATAAAGTAAACTTCTGTATGTGATTTTATAGGTCGCAGCTAACAAAAAATTAAACTTACTGTATCATCATAAAGGCTGACCAAAGTGTGACAAATGCAGGACTGCTACAACTTACTGAATTGTAATACAGAAATTGTTAGGTTGGGTGGTATAAGTAATTTTTTGTTCTTTTTGAACAATAAAGCATGTCTTCTCTGTATGAACATCTTTTTTAATGTTTTTATTTACATTTTTGGTTAATTGTGATATAAACAGAAGGATGTATATCCACCAAAGACAGTGGAAATTCAGTCAATGAAGATGGAGGGGATTAAAAGAGGAAAAAGGAAGAGTGTATATTCCAACAGCTTTCTTCAAAAAATGAGAAGGGAAAAGTATGGCACAAGTACAGTAGATTCCATTCTTTTCCTTCAGAGTACCTTTTCCTTAGAATTGTTACATACTGATTCTCATCCCAGCTGTGTAAATGCAACTGCTAACAATTCCAATGTGAACCAAAGATCACAGTCTGATGAAACCAAGAGGAGAGCATCACTTGCTAACAGCAGAGCTTAGTTTTCCAAACTAGATAACATGCACGCCTCGGGTGCAATATAAATCATGAACAGGGCTGGACAGAAGATTCACTCTTGGTGGAGTGAAATACGCACATTGAATGGTCTTCATTCAACACCCAGTATGTAAACATTGCTCTCTATCCAAATACAGTCGATTCCGCTTAATCGGGACACCAGTTAATTGGGGCAGCCGTTTATTTGGGCCAAATTGTAAAAAACAAATCCGGACAGTGTAATCGTACATGTTTTCCGTTCGGTTATTTGGGCCACCATTCCGCTTATTCGGGACAGGAGTCACTGGCTGAAAATGAAATAGCTCAGTTCCAAGTAAATTTTCCAAGAATAGCACAAATGAAAGATAAGATAAGGAGTCCCATTAAGCGAGCCACTCGGGGATGCCTGCGAGGAGCAAGAGAAGGGTTGAGCCAGTGTTATCTTTAGGAGCTTCTTGGTCATTTGCTTCGGGAACTCCGAAAGTCGTGTTTGAAACGTGAAGTGGTGTTGAAGACATTTTGTACGCTGAACTTCGACATGGCATTTATGGTAAGTGATACAGTAATAAGCAGCAATTTTTTTACCACTTGTTTTAAATTGAGTCATGCAAATCACCAGAAAAATTACGAATTCCATGACGGTTGATAGAATTCTTTTCTTAATTTCATTCATGATAGGGTGCCGCTGTTAGGATGCCACAGAAAGACCTAACGCTCTCCGATAAAATTGACTTGCTTGATAAAATCAAAAACCAAGCGCCTAACACAAGCACCCATATGCTGGAGAAGATAACAGGCGTTCCGAAATCAACAATTTTGCATGTTCTAAAGAATGAGCAGAAATTGAGAGGTGAATGGGCATTGCAAGAAAATGCACAGGGAACCTCCCGTAAACGGAAGCGTGAAGGCAAGGAACCGGAAGTTGTGGTTCCCTAAAGTGACTACACGCGACATAGCTGTACGAGGCGTGAGTATCAATGGGCCTATCCTGAAAGTGAAGGCGGAGGATTTAGCTAAAAAGTTGGAAATCTAGGCATGAAATTAAGTTAAAGAAAGCACATGGCGAAAAAGGCAGTGTTGATGCTGACGGTGCTGAAAAGTGGAAGTCCAGTAAATTACCCGAGTTGCTTCAGCAGTTTTGTACAGATGACATTTACAATGCTGATGAAACTGGCCTGTATTATCGTGCAACACCTGACGGTTCGCTGTGCTACAAACACGAAAACGCTAGTGGGTTCCAAGAAAGCAATGGATCGCATAACTGTGTTATGCTGTTTTAACATGTCAGGAAGTGATAATAGGAAATTGTTATAGGTAAAAGCTCTAAGCCTCGATGCTTTAAGGGGCTTAGAATGGACGGATTGCCAGTTCTGTACCATGCAAACAAAAATGCATGGATGACTTCTGAAATTTTTTCGAAGTGGTTGTCAGAATGGGATGTGGAATTGCAGTGCAAGTCAAAAAAAATTCTGTTGCTTCTTGATAATTGCGTGGCTCGCCCTCACTTAGATTCTTTGAAAAACATTCAATTGGAATTTCTGCCTCCTAACACCATATCCATCCTACAACCAATGGATATGGCAATCATAAAAAATTTGAAAACTTTGTATCAAGGCAAATTGGTGAGCTACATTCTGGAAGCAATCGAAGAAAATCTGCTGCAAGAAAGTTCAACAGCTATGGATGTTAGTGGGAAGAATAACATATTGCAGGCAATGCAATTTGTTGCTGACAGTTGGCGAGAAATAAGCCAGAGCAGTGTCCAAAACTGTTTTGCCCATTGCGGTTGGAAGAACTCTGAGGAGTCTGAGACACGAACTGATAGCAACTATGTTGATGAAACAACTTTGCAGGTGCAATTGATGACAACATCGAGTGTTACAACGAAAATAAAGATTGTGACGACGCGATCGTCAAGGAAATTGCTGTGAAATGCGAAGAGACAACAGATAACCAAGAAACTGACTAAGCTGATGCGCATGAAGAAATTAAGCAAGTGACTCATCGGGATGCCAGGAAATTTATCGCTGGATTGCGATAATTATTTCATGCAGACAAGCAACGAGGGCAGTCCTTTATCTGCATTAGATGCATGCGCTGATTTTGTGCAATGGCAGTCCATAAAGAGAACAAGACAAAGCAAAATTGACGGCTTTCTTAATAAACAGGTTTAACAATCAGTAACTACATGTATGAATCGATTTACTACCTTTCTCTTGTTATTTGGATAGAAGGGAATATTATAATATTTGGATGACAAATTTGTCAAGTCGTTTTTTAAAAGAATAAACAGCAATTTATGGTGTGCAACATATATTCAAACGTATGTAATGTCTTTCTATTACAAAATTTTACCTTTTTTGCAAACTTTGCTTAATTGGGGCAAAACGTCTCCATCCAGATGTGTCCCGATTAAGCGGAATTGACTGTATACAGCAAATCTAATGGCACGTAGCAGTGGCACAGAAACTGTAGCCTTTCTGTCACCTTGAACCAGCCTGCCCATCAACTCTCCTCACTCTCAAAAGGACATTTTCACCAACAGAACCAACAGAACTGTCATTTACTGGTGGTTTTTTTCACACCATTCAGAGTAAACTCTAGAGACTGTCATGCTTGAAAATCCCAGGAGATCAGAAATTACTGAAAAACTTAAGCCAGCCCATCTGGCACTAACAACCACACCATGGTCAAAATCACTGAGATTACATTTTTAGTACATTTTTAAAAAGGAAGATGACCAGATGGATTGTATCTGTTGACTGGCCTTGGACCATCCGGGAATTTCTAAGAAGAATTTCAAAAAAGTGGAATGGCCTGGGATGACCAACTCAGAGCACTGTCAATGTGACCTTCACTAAGAAAAGAGTTTTAAAAGTGAAATTAATAAATAAAGTGCTTTTTTAAGGAGCAAAATATTACTCAAAAAGTAACTGCTTTTTTCAAAATGAAAAAATAATGAAGTATATTATTCTTTTTTTACTTTGTGTTCTATTTTTAGTGAAAAAATTGTACTGTTCCATGATGATAATAATGTTTATGAGAGTAAAATTGCTTAATCTGAGAATAACAGCCAACAGCAAGGTTAATATGCTAAATGCTATATAGGCATACTTGTCTGGGCATTATGGAAATTAGTTTAAAGCTCTGAAGTCCATGAATATTTAAAAAAAAAATGAATGGCAGATCAATGAGACACCAAAGCATATACTACATACTTATAGGTATTCATGTTTTTTATATTTGAAGGAAAAAAGCAAGGCCAGCAACAGGCAGGAGAACAGTGACACTTTCATCTTTTTGAAAATCTCTCACAGTAATGCTATAAATCAAGCAGCTCTTAGGTGAAAATAAAATTTGTCACTTCTGTTCAGCAACGGACAAAGAAAATGACACATCTGAGCACCAGTAATGTTTTTCGCAAGTGGCAAATGTCAGCATCAAATGTGGATGGTTCACTTCATATAATGTAAAGCTGTATAGATGCTAACACAGAAAATACTGAATGTGGTTTTAGCAAGGTGCAGATCATCTTCCTAAGTCATACCGTAAAAGAGGAAATGTGGTGTCATCTCTATATGCTGTAATTACAGTGGAGGTATTAAAATATTACATTTAGAAATTCTGAAGTACAAGACATTGAAGTCCTTTACAGTAGTCTACAAAGACTGCAATAAGGATATTTATATTACACATTTGTTATACACTATAGATACAGCACTTTAGTGATTAGTATTGAGCAAAGAATAAATAAAATTGTTACAGTTACAAAGAAAATTAAAGGTGCACAAATTAACTTTGGATATAAAACAGGACTGACATGCTAATTGTCTTGAATATCTTTGTTTAAAACTGCAATGAGTAATTAGCGTTTAGTAATTAGAGCTGACCACCCAACCCCAACCCCTTAGGTACTAGGAATATAGAGGTAATATAATCTATACGTTCCCAATGGCTTCAGCACTAACTTGTACTCCAAAGGAGCTGACCTAGCTTATTCAATGAGATTTACTTGCAGCAAGCAGTGTAAGGAACCACACTAAAAATTAAAAAGTTGCCAGTTCATCACTCACTAACTCACTGTATGACATTTCAGCTGGTTGTCTCCTTTCCAGGACTCCAGCTGTACAAATATAAAGCCTGAGTTATAAGCAAATGAATAATATTAATGAACTGAATAAAACAAAACATGTGTTGTTGGTGCAGCAGGCAGTTTTGCTGCGTCTTAAATTCAGCATCCTGGGCTCAAATCGTGCACCTACTGTACATTTTGTATGTATGGAACTGGCATGGGTTCTAATCTGGCTACTTCTTTCACATCTCTAAAGACAGTGCCATTTTCTGGGCTGTGCTAATTTGGCAAGCCAATTTCACTTTAATTGAGATGGTATACGCCTGTGCGCTTCATAGCCTTACGAGGGGCATTCAATAATTTATCTACCTCAGTAGGAGAAAAAAAGAGTTTTCAAAAAATGTTTGTTTTATTTTTAAATATAGTCCCCTGATAGCTCTATATACTTCATCCAGTTTTCCTGCAATGACTTTAACCCCTTTGAAAAAAAATCTTCTGTTTGACTTTCAAACCAGAAAGTCACAGCTGCCTTGATGTCTTCATCACTTAAAAACGGTGTCCACAGAGAGATTTTTTTTCAAAAATCAGAACAGGAAATAATCTGAGGGAGCCAGGTCAGGACTGTAGGGTGGATGGTTCAGCTGCTGGAACCCACATTCTTGGATAGCAGTCTGTGGTTGACATCAGATGTGAACCGGCACAATGTCATGAAGAAGCTTACTTGATTCACACGAGGACTCTCCTGACATCCTATCTCTTGGAATTTGGACTCGCACTGAGCCACAACTGTGCATGAGTAAACTTGAGACATGCCCAGCTACTTTTTTCATACTCAGGTAGATAAATTATTGAACATCCCTTGTAAAAACGATGGCCTTCTGTGGTGCCAGCAGAGAATTTCCATGTAATGTAGGGGATGGAAAAGGTGTCAATGTCTTTGTTTAGTTAGTTTGGTGTGACCCACCACCCCCACCAAAAAAACATTGGAAGTGAAGTGGCAACATGAGGACAAGGACTCATCAAGGAATATTTCAAAATGAAAAGGCAAAAGTCATCAGGCATTTAATAATGCAAAAAGGAAAAAGGGAGAATAGGAGAGGCAAACTAAACACAGAGGTACTGAACATTCTGTCATTGTGTAAATTGTGTTCATTTTATTGCCACAGACTGATGATGTCACTATTACTAGTAGCACAAATGCAAGCCAAATAATCTCAGTATGCTAGATAATGCATGTACAAAGTTAGTCTACAGTCTAGTTAACTACCTGTTTGTACTTAGCTACCCATATCTTCTTTTCTATATATGCATAATGGTGCTATTAGACATCACAGACCTCAACAAATTCTGTAGTGGTCAGAAAGGTTTTAAGAAAAATTATCGCACATTCTCCCTGAAGTTACTGCAATGTTATAATTATCATCTAAAAAATCATACTACCTAAGAATACATCCATGACCATGTGAACTCAATAAGGAATATGTCCATGGGATTGATTGTGTTTATATCTCTGATCATTTAATAGCTGCAATCAGTGACATAGGTCAGAAATATTATAATAACAGGTAATATACGAGCAGTGAACCAGCACTAATGTGGTCTGTGGTGTGTCAAATCAGGTGCATGGATATTAGTAAAACAGTGCAGCTCAGACCTTGTGAATGTAGGTGTGTGGGAGAAAAGCTGTGTTGCCACAGAGAATGTAATGAGGGAATTAGCAAACTGCTCATTATTTGTAAAAGATCCATAGATCATTCAGATACACTCACAGGGTATAAACAAATTTATGAGTAGGCCAGAACAGAAAATAACGTAAAAACTAAAAGAAACTAGAAGGCTAGAAGAGCGGTAAGTATGGAAAAGCAGGATCAGGTGGTCGCACCAGTGCCATGGGCAGGAGGTAAAGCAGAAGAGGGCACACCACAGGGTGTGAGTGGAATAGTGCCTCGGGCAGATCAATCTTGCTAAGCAGCCGTAAACAGGAGTGATCACAGAGGTCCTGGTAGTCCTATGTAGAAAGCAGGATGAGGGAACTGGACTCACACGGTCTCAGTGGCTTATCAGCTGAGGTGGCTGAGATGCGAGTTGGAAGGTTGACTGCTGAGTAGACCTGTGTGAGTGAGCAAGGTGGACAAGGGAGTGGGTCACTGGAAACATATTGAAGGACATTTATTCTGACTGTGGTTTTATTTGTAGTTTTAGACAATTTGCTGTATTTATTTAGACACTTTGTTTGTTTGTAATAAAAAGCACTATGCACTCTGCACCATAACTTGTTGCTTGTGTCCTCATTGTCCTGGTCCATCTCGGTTATGACTATGTCAAGGGCAAATGAAAGGAGCCCAAGACTGTGGGCACCCAAGGCATCACAAGGTTAGATTAACTTGTGATTTCAAACTGAGCCTTGTGATGAACTAGTGCCTTGTCTCAGGCTAGTACTGAGTGCTACCAGGGTAGGCTGTGGCTTCCCACTTTCCATGTACAGAATCAAGTGGTTTTAAAACACTGTGTTATGTACAAAAGTAAACATGATACTATTGACCTGTTCTGTCCCACAAAACCTTGGCACTGTTGTCAATTTCCTAATCCTCTTCATTTCAGAATCTATAATGGCTTGTTTTATTTCTGTTAGACTGGCTGTAAATATCATATGGTAAGTTTCTGTAAAAGCTTTATTGCAACATAGAATTATGACAGCTTGAATAACTGAGCAAAGTTACTCAAAATAATTTAGTATTTTGCTCTTTAGTTCCTACATTACTTACTTACACTGCATGAAAAGAGCTGTATCCGGACAAATATGGTATGGGAAATCTCCGCTAAACTCTACATTTGCCAGATGTATGAGGTAGAGTGCTTGGAAAGGTAGCATGCAAAAGGAAATTTTGTGAAACAACCACATACCTTACATATGTGGATGTATACAGGAATCGGTGGAAGTTTCAAGGAATCCTCACAGCTAGCAATGAGGTGTGATGGCTGTGAGGTGTAAGAGCCTTTCATATGTTAATGACTATCAAGTAGAGGTGTTGTCTTTGTTATCATAGCCGGGTGGGGGGATTAGCAGCAGGCTGCATATTGCTCTTCCCGAAGAGGCTATCCAGCGTCTTGATGCGCTTAAGCGCAATTTCGGCGAGCAAAGTCCACAGGAAGAGTCAAGCCACGCGCATAACGTGGGCATTGCGGTAAGTTGAGCTTTATGTTAGCCGACAATATAGTAGAAAATTATACCTCGCCAGGTTAGCCTAAGTTAGCGCTTGGCTACACATCTACTTTGTTCGCTATGCGTCTAGCTTATTTAACAGTTTGTCACGTCCGAATTATACGATGTTGTTTGAAAATTCTTTGTTTCCTATGCATGTATGCGTGTATCTACTAAAGCGTTTTTAATTCAATGTTACAGGAAGCTGTAAGGCGCCTCCATAATTTGGAAAACAGCCCGCATAAATATGATCCACAAACTGGGTAAGCAGTGTTTTTTTTTAATATGCTATGTATGGGGTTTTATGTAATCATTTTAAATGTAATTAATGACACTACTCTCTTTCCACACAGAATAAGTTCACCTCATAACCAGGCAGTAATGAATATCTGCTGGAGGAATTGAAGATGACTTTTGCAGATGCAGACCCTGAGTGTATAAAAGGGTAATTTATATACTTAATATTTGTATATAAAGGGGAATTGTTATTATAATTATGTTCATGTCCCCTTTATTGTTGTCCCTCTAATAATTTGAATTGGTTTTGTCACTTATATGAATTATTTTTTTATTCAGCATGCTGTAGGACTTACTATGAGACATTGCGGAGGAAATAAATACTCTGTCTCAGCCAGGAAAGTCCCAGCTAAGAGACTCCATTAAGATAGGGCTAAAAACCGACAAAGGAAAAGACGAGTAAGTGTACAAATTTACATATATATATACAGTATATATATATATACAGTATATATATATATATATATATACACAGTATATATATATATATATATATATTTATATATATATATATATTGTAAAAAAGAGCAATAGACAGTATAAAGGGTTGGGGTTTTCCGGCCCCGTATATTGCAGACAATTCCACAAATTTTCAAAAAAAGAACAGGTCAAAATATAAACAAAACAGTTCATATGCGCAACACCTTTCAGAGGCGTCGGCGGCCATTTTGTAGAGGAGGGGCCGGAAGTGGAGGAATGCTGGGAAGGAACCGTAAAGGAGGACGGGACTGCTGACGTCAGGAAAGATGGCGGAGGAAGGGCGGAATTGGATGTACTGCGGGCAGGCTATGATGGCGGAGTGTATCTTTTTCTGGAAGACAAAGGAGAAAGGTTAGTACCCCGCCACTCCCCGCCGGCAAACGTATTTTGAAGCGGTTTAAGATCTGTCCGCGGCCTGCTACTCGCGCATGCGTGACAATATATATATTGTGGTCCCCGGCCGGGAGGACGAGAGGAGGGCTTGTGCCTCCTCCAGACCGCAAGGGGGCGTCCGTCCTGGTTATGTTGGGGGCCTCGGGTACAAGGCTTGGAAGCCCAACCCTGCAGGGACCCGTGGCCACTGCCAGGCGGCGCCCCAGTGCCTGATTATCCCGGGAGCCCAGCACTTCCGCCACACCAGGAAGTGCTGGGGGGAAGACGACAGGGGACACCCGGACGGCTTCCGGGTGCGCAGCCGGCACTTCCGCCACACGGGGGTGTGTCCGCGGGAGATTTCCAGGAAGCAGCTGGAGCCCATCCGGGTTCCTATAAAAGGGGCCACCTCCCTCCAGTTATTAGTGGCAGAAGTCGGGTGGAAGAAGACGGAGCTGGAGTGAGGACTGGAGGCGGCCAGGAGAGAAAGGCACAAAGTACTGTGGGGCCTGGACTTTGGGGGAACGGTGCAGAAGGCACTGGGAAGTGCACTGACCTGTAAATATTGTACAATAAACGTGTGTTGGGTGGAACTATGTTGTCCGTCTGTCTGTGTCCGGGCCAGCGTTCACAATATATATATATATACACGAGGTGTGACAGAAAAGTAATGAGAATGATTTTTTATTTACCAAAGTTTTAATTTTTTTCAAACATCAATGTTATCCCCTTCAAAGTAGTTCGCTTGGGCAGCTACACACCGATGGAGACGTTCCCACTGTTGGTAGCAGCGCTGGAAGTCTTCAACCGGTATGGTCTTCAGCATGTCCGTTACACTCTTTTGGATGTTTTCTAAAGTCCCGAAATGACGTCGTTTGAGGACATTTTTCAGTTTAGGAAAAAGTCACACGGACTGAGGTCAGGTGAATAAGGGGGCTGGGGAACCACAGGAATGCGTTTTTTCGATTGTCCTTCTGCTCAATTGTGAGGTTTTTCGGCACCATTTTGGCACAGACCTTTCGCATGTGCAAATGTTCAGTCAAAATTTGATTAACGGTAAATCTGTTCAAATTTAATTGTTCACTCAACATTCTTAATGTTAAACAACGGTCTGATCTCACAAGAGTGTTCACACGTTCGATGTTTTCATTGGTTTTCGAAGTTGAAGGCCTCCCTGAAAAACTTGAGCTTGGGATAAAGAATGTTCCCCATAGGCCTGTTTTAACTTTTCAAATGTCACACTTGCCGTTTAATGGCACAACATTGCTCCAAATTCCGCTGTTCCATTTTGCGTGACGCACAACCAAAAACACAACTTCGCTAATAGCAGTCACAAAAATCACGTAGTTAACGGAAGGAGTTGAAACTCGCACTGAGCTATGGGAGGGTACTGATACACGTGCTCTATCAAGGACAACAGCGCAGTGTTGCCAGATCGCTTGCAGTGTTGCCAGTCTCATTACTTTTCTGCCACACACGAATACATCTATGATGCCCTTCACTTTCGTTGTCTTTGTCCTTGTCATATTAACTTATAGGAAATGGGGGTTTCTGGTCAATGAATGTTAACTGTTTTTATGCAATTAGGTTTTCATTGAAGCTTCTCTGGCAGATAGTGTACCTGAGCTGACATGTTCAGTGACAGCTTTTTCAATCACTTTGTCCAAGTCAGAGATATGCCTTAATGAAACTGCAGCATTTTGCCAACTCCATTACTGTACTGAATGTTTTGATTTTTTTGTTCTCTGTGTTAATGTGATGCAACACACTGTAACTTGTTAAGAAACTATTCTAAACTGTCTTCTCATTTCACTCACCTTTTAGTGAATGGCTGAGTAAAAGCAATACCAGTATTTCTCAGATGTTGATAAGTGTAATGTCTTCATGCAATATAAGACAATAAGTTTTCAATTTGAGTAAAACAATATATATTTATATATATTAAGTTTTGTACATCTCTGGGTATTTTTAGGGGTTAACATATGGTGTGTTTTGCAGTTGCTGGAGTTCAGGTCTAGAGTCATCCAAACAGATGCAGAGAGAGAACTATGGCAGACTGCAATTCTGGACCTGATGTCCGATGAAGAGGATGCCATTGTTGATGGAAGATGGGTGTGGGTTGTGAGGTCTCCACCTCACAGGAACCCACAATTGTCTGAGCTTTGCCAGCAGCTTCAGTCCAGATTGGAGGTGGATATGAGCTATGCTCTTACACACCGTCAGCGTGTAAGAGCTGATGGAATCGGGCCAGAAG
Source organism: Polypterus senegalus (assembly GCF_016835505.1). Taxonomy (NCBI): domain Eukaryota; kingdom Metazoa; phylum Chordata; class Cladistia; order Polypteriformes; family Polypteridae; genus Polypterus; species Polypterus senegalus. Next base: position 89,264,794 of record NC_053156.1, on the reverse strand, counting down.
AAGATTCATTTTTGGAACTTTAATAAGCACTGGTGCATGTGTTTGTTTCAGTTTGTTTCATTGCTTTTAATTTACTTGCACCGTCATATTTGCACATTTTTTTCTCCATATTTTCAGTTTTTTCTTATTCTTACGTCATATATTTATTAGTGTTTGGTTTTATTTTAATAAAAACATTTCTGAATCAATTTTATTCTCATTTTTTAAATGGTGTGGGGGATGTATAGTACAGTGGGGGGGTGGGGGTGGGGAGTGTATATGGTCCGTCTACATACCTGCCCAATAACCAATCAAGTCACTAAGCTATGAGGGCTTGGGTTGGGCTAAATAAAAAGTGTGACCAATGGAAGTGTTTTGTTTTTTTTAAATCAACCAATCAATGTTGAGATAAAAGACCAATGCAGAACAGCAGAGTTGTGCAGAGGTGTAAAATGCAAATGTTTCTTGAGGTGTGAATGTCTCCTTGAAAGAGCCTTGAGTGGATTATTTGCCATGGCAACAAATGGCTGTACCATGGAAGAATCCCTCAGCAAGATACATCCGAATTGGTATCAATCCGGAAGTATCCTAGGTTGGTGGAATTTGATGTATACACTCAGTGGTACTTGTAGATACTTCCGAAAATCAGTGGTGTATACAGGAGTTTCCTAGTACAGGTACACCTCTTTTCATGCAGTGTTACAACTTTTATTTCGAAAGAAGTTCTAATTTGAGGCCGGTCCTGAACTTACAATTACTTCTTTGAGTGGAAAGCTTGTGACTAGTGTCTTGAATCAAAGGTTCAGAACTATATATCAACAGAAACTTAATTACCTTTTTAAACATTCCTTTCTAGTAAATCTTAGTATCGAATGACTCCACACTTACTAAGGTACAAAGCAATATGGTTTGTTGCTTTACCTTGTGGCACATAGCAGATGTTATAAATTACATTTGGATTAAATTTACTTAAATAGCTTTTCACATAACATGGATGCTTAGTATACTAGTGCATAAACAATATCAAAACAATTAGAAATAATCTATTCTGAAATACTTCAATATTTAACAGTATTATTAAATATGAGTATTGATTAGATTTACAAGACCTTCTTTCTCTGTTCTAGGGTTGTGACAAGCCAAAATCTACCATAGCAAAATCTGAGTGCAAAGCAGAAACAAACCCTAGATAATATGGCAATACTTTTTGTAACACATTTTTGCAGAACTCACATTTAATGGCACTTAATTCATAATTAAAAGGTAAGAAGAAACTGCAATTGTAACAGAAAACCCACACAGATACAAGTAGAGAATGCAAACTCAATACAGACAGTGGCATGGCAAGAAATGAAACCCACTTACTAATCTGAAGTTGTTAAGAAACAGTTCCTACCACTGCAACACAAGTATCACTTAACAGAAGAAGTAACATAACATAAATACACCATTTCTAAATACACAAATAAAATCATAAAGAACTGTGTAAAAGATGACAAGTAATCATTGCAGAAAATAATCATCTGCTTCCCTGCCTTATATATTAAATGTTTCATTTCCACAATCCAAAATACCTGAGCTACCGTAATCAGGCTGCACTTTTAAAACTAATGTAAATGTGATGATGTTAGCTCATCGGTTAAGCTGCTTGCCTTCCATTCACATACTCAGGTCACATCCTGCTATTGGATTTTCAAGTTGGATACAGTAATAACTGCCAAAGCCCTGGCATAGTTTGACCCACTGAATGATGGTGCTGAATTAGGAGTGGAATGTAATAATATGATACCTCGCTCAAGATAAAATCAAAAGCATTAGTACCCATGCACTTGGCAAAAAAAGATATTTCTTTAGTTTAGCTGGTTACAGTAATCATTTTTAATGCAGACACATCACAGCTTTGGTACAATTCCTACTACAGTACTAATTTATAATTTGTAATTAACACTGATGATTTGCTTGGCTAGTTTTTCAATAATAGTGGTAGGCAAAACTGAATAATTATTAATCTGCAAAACTGAACAGTGAAACAGCAAGATACATCAATGTATTCCTAATTTCACGTGCAAATTAGCAAATATGGCTTCATAATTTTTTAATCAGTGCATAGCATGCCTGTTTTCAAAGAAATTATACCTACTCATTCTGTGTAATTGCCAGTTCCTCTTGTTTGCTATTGATGAGGTGGTTTATTTTTCAGAAACAGTAGTACAGCTGAACTGAATAATTGTTGGGTTGCAGTTCTGAGAGATCTGGCCTTATGTTTGTGATTGCAACAATTAATGTCCCACTTTTAAATAGTGTTGTCTAAAGTCAAACACTCTAGTGGCCATTTTAGTATCTTTGCCTTAAAAAATGGCTTTTATAAACTAAACAGTAGCCAACTTAATATAAGTAAGCCCTCTGCAGATCTATCTACTGTTGCACTGTGTTTTCTATTCTGCAGCTTTCCCAGTGGAGACATCAGAAAACTCTAGGTGTTCAAATGTGCCTTTGTTGATTTTTAAGTTTTGGATTTTGTTTGCTTTTAGGTAGCTTTATTGGTGGTTTATTTTAATTTTTGAAATTGATTCTAATGTTGCCTTCTTTTTTTCTATACCGAATAAACAATCCTATTACTATTTTTACTATTAAGAAAATGTGTTTTGTTCTTGTTCATTCACTGTTTCCCTCTACTGTTTTTGGGATTTAAAGGCTTTGGCCCCTTTTTGTTTTTTTTCAAGCCACAATGCCTGAACTTGAGTTTTAGCGCCAAGCATACTTTAAATTGTGAGGCCTACTTTGTGTTTTCAGACCTGTGTGTGATTACTGCCCTGCATTTTGAAAATTGAGGCATACCTTAATTTTGCAAGCCATATCTCATAACACTAGGTGATCATTGCTGGAAGTAGCAGAGATGATGGAGGATTATTTGCATAGCATATGTTTGTGTCAAGTATCCCAAATCCACCTGCTGCGTACAGCTCAGCAGCTGCACTTTTAACCCTGCCATGTACAGACTAGAAAACAATGACTATATGAGGATTATGAACTGTTACTGTCACTGGCCATGTCTGGTACAGACTGCTACCAACTGGACATGATCTGTAAATTATGAAATTATATATCAAGATTTAATTTGTATCTTTACTGTATGCTATAACTAAAAAAATAGATCAGAAGTTAATCTTTTATTCTTGTATAATTTTTGGCAAGCCCTTTTATCTTTTTATGAAATGAACTGCAAAATTAAAAGAGTGAAACTTGTTTGTTCCATAATATGCAGCGCAGCAGAAGGTCTCTCAGCCACCCACGACATATTTTTGTGTACAATCATGCAGTCAGGGCCACAGTGAATTCTTTGTGATCTACATGAGAAAGCAGCTGACTGAAGCACACGAACATTAGGAAAAAGAGAGCTAGGTAATGACAGCAAATACTTGAATAATCATAGTATCTAAACTAAAGGTATGTGGCGAGTACCATGCTTTAGCACCATTTTCTTCTAAAAAAAATACTGTTTTGAACAACTTGAGAGCAAACATAAGGGGGCACAGTATCAATGTCAATGTCAATTTATTTTTTTAAGCATGTTTAAAACAGCATCGGTAATGCTGTAGCCAAAGTGCTTTACATTAAAATATACCATAAGCATAAATAAAATAAACAGAAATAAAGTACATTAAAACAAAATACAGTCAGCAGTGAGTTAAAGAAAAAGAAAGAATATGAGTAAGAGTAGGAAAACCATCAGTATCAGTGAAGGTCACTGAACGCTAGAGAATAGAAATGGGTCTTCAATCTCATTTTAAACATTTCAATTGAAGGTGACTCCTTAATGTAATAAGGCAAAGAGTTTCACAGGCGAGGTGCAGCAGCTGAAAAAGCTTTGCCCCTACACTTAGTGCGAGGGACCATAAAAGACAAATGACCGGTAGATCTAAGCTCTCTGGATGGCTGGTGTAAAACATACAATTCAGATAACCAAGCAGGAGCATACCCATGTGAGGATTTAAAAACTAGCAACAAAATTTTAAAGTCAATTCTGAAACTAACAGGCAGCCAGAGTAAAGAAGCTAATATTGAAGAAACAGAATCAAACGTTCTTGCCCCAACCAAAAAAACTGCAACCTACGTCTCAGGGATTTGCTGATCCCAGAATACAATGAGTTGCAGTAATGAGAAAAGATAAAAGCATGAGTAGCTTTCTCAAGATCCCTAGGAGATAAAAAGGTTTGACCTTAGCTAAAAGACGTTAATCTGTTTCTCAAAAGCGAGGTTGCTGTCAAAAATGATACCAAGATTGTGGACTGCAGGTTTGGAGAATTCAGCGAAAGAGCTGAGAAGGTTGAAACCAGTTCGAGCTTTGGCAGAGAGACCAGCTATCAGCACTTCCGTTTTATTTAGATTGAGATCATTGTCAGCCATCCAGGATCGTAGTTCAAGAAGACAATTGTGCAGCTGATTAGTTGCAGAGTTACAAACAAGAATATAAATCGGTGTATCATCTGCATAACAGTGAAAATAAATATTAGATTTCCTGAAAATAGCTCCTATAGGATGAAGATATATACAGAATAAAGTGTGATTAGTGTTACATGTGCAGGGACCAGAAATGGATTCCTAGCACCATTGCGGACTTGAGTTTGAACTTTTTTTTTTTTAAACTTTGGTGTGTTTTCTACTATGATATTAATCTGCAAGGTGGCATGGTTAGTGTTTACAGCTGCAGCCTTCATGAACTGTAAGCAGTGCCAAGTTATCTGTGAGGCACATTTATATTGACTCCATGTCTGAGGCTTCTTGTAAGTTTTCCTCCAGCATCCATAAACACACGGAGGTCAAATAAACTGTTTACTCTAAACCAGCATTTCTCAACCTTTAAGTATTTGCAACCCGAGTTTTCATAACAGTTTTAATCGCGCCCCTCTAACGTTTTTTTGAAAGGAGCCAACTAATAACAATTTGTTCTTTTTTAATTAATGATATATCATAGATGCATATTTTATTATACCTACTTAACTTTTATTGACATTTATCTAACTCTATATTTATTTTTCTAGTATTAGAATGTAGTTTAAGTTAATTTGTTTTGGTTTCAATAGATGTATTTTTCATATTTTCGATTCTTGTTTTCTTTTTTTCACATCTTCGCAACCCCCTTTTTGTTCCTTTGTGGCCCCCTAGGGGGGCCCACCCCACAGTTTAAGAACCACTGCTCTAAACTGTGAAAATAGCCATTTAAGCAAAACCTTAGCAAACATATTTAAAATTTTACCTCAAAACCACTTAAAAAATAAAGATTTTTTCTTTACTTAAGAACACAGACGTTAATAGGGAAATCAAGGAAGAATTCATCAAAAATTTATATTGAATAAAAGTCATTGAACATATTATGCCAGAAGGCTCCTTTTGTCATTATAGCTTGTCACAAATACATCTATGATGCCCTTCACATTCGTTGTCGTTGTCCTTGTCATATTAAATTATAGGAAATGGAGGTTTCTGGTCAATGAATGTTGACTGTTTTTATACAAACAGGTTTTCATAGAAGCTTCTCTGGCAGATAGTGTACCTGAGCTGACATGTTCAGTGACAGCTTTTTCAATCACTTTGTCCAAGTCAGGAGATATGCCTTAATGAAACTGCAGCATTTTGCCAACTCCATTACTGTACTGAATGTTTTGATTTTTTTGTTCTCTGTGTTAATGTGATGCAACACACTGTAACTTGTTAAGAAACTATTCTAAACTGTCTTCTCATTTCACTCACCTTTTAGTGAATGGCTGAACAAAAGCAATACCAGTATTTCTCAGATGTTGATAAGTGTAATGTCTTCATGCAATATAAGACAATAAGTTTTCAATTTGGGTAAAACAATTTATGTGCTTTTTACCAAACTTCTACATTCAGTATCTCTCAGAAATTTCATGTAACTATATCGTGAGATTTGAAGGAGCTCCTCTTTGATCATTTTGATGATGGTGAGTTCCACCACAACTTCCAAAAAAGATAAAAAAAAGATAGGCCATTGAGTTATAGAGTTTAAGGTTTACCTGTCAGTTTGAATGCCTTTCGCCCACAAACAATTAAAAACAAATAAATGCCAGCTATGCCCTGGCCGTGGGTTTGTTTCCTGCCTTGCGCTCTGTGTTGGCTGGGATTGGCTCCAGCAGACCCACGTGACCCTGTAGTTAAGATAATAGTGGGTTGGAAAATGGATGGATGGATAAATGCCAGCTATACTTTTGGGCCACCAACATTGACTTGTTATGCATAATTAGTATAACATAAACAGAAATATAGCCTACAATAAAAAATATTAACATATTCAATTTAAGGGAATAATTGTTACCCTGTCATTTAAATGATCAGTTTTAGTTGTTTTAAAGATTGCTCCATAATTTCATCCTTACAAATACCTTGAAGGATATTTGATATCTGTAAAGTCTGATTCAGTTTTTAACAACAGCGATGCCCTGATAGATGTGAAATGTAAAAATGACTTCAAGTTAGAATCACATTCTGTTCTCAAACAATGTGCAACGCACATATCTATTTTTACTTATCTACCATTAGAGGAAGCTGTCCGTATTCATCACCTTATTACTAATCTCCGCTCTATTCTCTGTATTCATTACTTTATAAATCCCATTTAATGGATGTTTTCATATGCATCTTTAAATTCATGGGATCAAACCTAATTAGTTATCTTTATTGCATGATAATTTATTCTTTCCGTGACCACACTGAGCAATACTCAAGCCTTGAGAAATTTTCTGTTGTCCTCTTTTGTTTGGAAGAGGCCAGTAAACTAACAAGTTTTTAACTTTCCTGCCAGTTAAAGTAAGTCAATCCTTTTCATGACTCAATACATAAATAATGATTTGCAGCTTCACTAACAGTTTCAAATAAACATGCTTTCCCATTCTAAAAACACAAATGAGCAGAACAAAACGCAAATCTTCCTCAACTGAATATTAAAGTACCTAGAATTTCTAAGAGCGTATTATGAAACTGTTGCTGTTTCTGGCTGGATATCTCACTATGCTGAGCTGAAGTATATGATCATCCATCAGTTCAAAGGCATTATCAAGACCTGGTGGATAACAAAATGTAGCTGCTATCACTGACAACTCCTGACATGACAAACTGCCTCCATGGTCTCAGCCTCCAATGAAGTTAGTTTTATCATCATGTTCTTTACTGATTGCACAATCCTTACAACAAAGATGTATACTGAGGTACTTTATATTTGCAATTATGTATATAACATAACAGTCTCATATCAACTTAATCCAGGTGACACAGCCAGAGAGACATTATGCAGACTACAGAAAGATGCTGACTAGGCGCTGGAATCAAAGCCAGGATGCTTAAATCTTGAAGCATCAGAATTCACCACAGTTTTCAAGTTTGACTGTTAACACACTTTTTACTAATGCAATCTGAATCTATTCAATGTAAATGTCCCTTATTAGCATCTTTAAAGTCCCTGCTTGTGTCTTTCAGAATTAATATTAAAACATGGCTAATTGTTTATAAGGCTAATAATAATCTTGTAACTAAATAATCTTGTAACTTCATATATTTTGGAATGTTTGTCCCCTTACAATCCCGATTGTAACTTAAGATCCTCAAATTTTGCTTTGCTGCATATTTGAAGAGTAAAAAATAAAAGAAGTAGTGGTAAAGCTATTAGATGTTATGCAGCATAAATATGGAATAATCTATCTTGAGAATCATGTCAGGCCAGAAGAGCAGAGCTATTTAAATCTCACCTTAAAACTTACACCTTTAATTGGGTTTTTTGTTCAGTTCATGACTAATCACATTGTTTGTCTTTTCTTTTCTCTTCTGTATATGGAGGTGGTCCTGTGCCATGGTCATGTGCAATTACCTGAGACTGGAGGAAGAAAGAATTCTGAGGTCTTGTCCTTGATCTCTACTGGCTGACTCACTCTTTTATTTGTTTTTTTGTATGTTACTTTTCTTCCCCTTTTTTGTCTTTTATTGATTTTTTTTTTAATTTAACATTCCATACAATCATGTCAAACTTAACAAGACTAAATCAAGTTCACTCGCCCCCCATTAAAATTTTGAGAATAATAAAGGGGGAAAGAAGTTCTTCTCCCCAACATATATGTTGTCACACATGCGCATGGGAGGCAACTGAAGGGCTCAAAAAGAGATAATTCCATGCCAGACCAGGGGATAGCAGAGTGCACTGATTCTTCTTTTTTCATCAGCAGACAAACCACAGGAAATGTCATCTGCTGAGATCTGTTTCATTTGAACCAAACTTCCATCGTTGGCAGCCTATTTCAAGTATATAGGTGGCAGCCCCCAAAACTTTTCCTGTGTTTGTCAGATCCTTTCACAGTGGTGTAGTCAGCAGGTTGGTTGTCTCCAGGAAGAACATGGAGCAGGACCTATAAACTGAACTCCAGCCCTTCTGGGTCTAGATGGGAGAGTACTGTAGGGATGTGGGTTGAGGGTCGGGAGGACCAAGTGCAAGCTCCTTCCCAGGGGTTAGTATTTAATACACTCCACAGGAAGAGTGTGAAAGGGGCTAACAAACTAGAGCCATGCTTAAAGGGAGAAGTCACAGTCTCTCGGAGGAAGAGACTGCCCATTCGAACTCCACAAAGACAAAGACCTTTGCAATAGGTGGGGGAGCCCCGGGCCAGCAAGTGAGGAAACTATTGACATGGGTGTTTGACCCAGAACAGCCAACTCACTCTTATGGGGATAAATTGGGTGCTGGCTACGGCCAAATAGAAACAACGCCCGACAGGTGGTAGAACAACTTGCCTGTTTCTTTTTGCTCAATGCCTTACCCAAATATCTTGCCCAGCCAGCCTGAGGACGATCATTTCAAAATATGATGGACCTCATAGAAGCCACTGAGAAACATTGGCCGGCTACGCATTCTGAGAGAACCAGGCAGTCTCAGTATGAAACCAAAATAGTGTGTGTCCCTAACCCTTAGTCCTGTCATCACCAGTTGGAGTGATCACCAAAGCCACCGATTGCATAACCGCATTATTTTTGCTCAATGCCAAAGGGTTCTGCGGAGCTGGACAGTGAGAGGGGTGATGTTCTCTGGCTAATTCCTTATCAAACCCTTACACAGGAGTGGTAATAGTAAATGGGTATAAGGTACCAGCCTTGATGGATTCCAGAGTTAGCATTTCCATTGCTGCTCGCCATTTCATGTAGCCACGACAAAAGTTAAGATCAATCTGATCTGTATTCATGGAGATACCCGTCCACACCGGTCCACCTCCTGCTTCATTGGCTATGAAGAATCGCTAAAAAAATTAATGGTAGCAGTCCTCCAGAATCCACCCTTTCCAGTGATACTCGGGCGAGATTGGTCTGATAATAAAAGTGATTTAACACAAACCACTCCTAAACAAAGATTAGACCTAGTAATGGATGAGAAAATTTGGCCCAAACTGCCTCCACACCATAGAAAGTGTCGGTTGAGAGCAGAGAAGCAGCTCCTCAGTGACATGGCGGTTCCCAGGCTGTCTCATGATGGGACGTCATCATCCAGCGCTGTGACAGAACTGGATGAAATCACAGAATCGCAAAAATTCAGTCTATTCTAAAAGCACACATGGAAAAGGTGCAAGCAGCACAGGTCCATCAGTATGACTGTGGCACATCTCTGTGGGAGTTCTGCCCCTGAGACCATGTCATGGTCCTCGTTCCTGCCTCCCACTCTAAGCTATCTGACCACTCGCAAGGCCCTTATGAAGGAGAGGAAAGGACTCATCGACTACTTGGTGAAACGACCAAATCGTCGACTGAGTGAACGGGTATATCATGTGAACTTGCTGAAGCGTTAGAAGAACAGAGAGCCTGACCCCTACTCTGGCCATTCTCGTTCCCTCTTTTCTCACAAATCAGAACTTAACTTCAGACCCAATTTGACAGCCAAACAGTGACAGGAGCTGGAAACAGTTATCCTGTCTGACCCCAAGGTGGTGAGTGAGAAACCTGGACAGACCTCCCTGATTGTGCATGACATTGTAACTAAACCCAGGGTGGTCATTTGACAACACCTGTATTAACTCCCCGAAGCAAAAAGAGCAGAAGTAGAACTGGAGATCAAGCGCATGTTGGAGCCAGGTGTGATAGTGGAAAGTCATAGTCTCTGGTCCAGTCCTATTGTATTGGTCTCTAAGCCTGATGGAAGTTGAGGTTTTGCAATGACTTCTTGTGGCTTAATCAAGTTTCCCAATTCGACAGATACCCAATGCCGTGAGTGCATGACCTCCTTGAGTGGCTGGGACAGGCTGAATTTCTGCCCACTCTTGACATGGAAGGAACGGGCAGGTTCCTTTAATGGACTCTGTGAAGGCTAAGACTGCATTTAACACCCCTAACTGTCACTGGCAGTATCATGTCCTTCCATTTGGATAACATGGGGCACATGCAACCTTCCATCGTCTGGTGGACAAAGTGCTCTGTCCTCATAACTCTTATAGTGCTGCCTATGTAAATGACATGTTCATCTGTTCCAGTACATGGAAGGAGCACCTACAACAAGTCAAAGTGGTATTGCGGACGTTAGGGGAAGCCTGTCTTTGAATTAATCCAAACAAATGTTTCTTTGGGATGAACAAAGCCAAATATTTAGGCTACCTGGTGGGCCGAGGTACTGTGAGGATAAGGTGTACCAAAATAGACGGCATTGTGAATTAGCCCCGTTTAAAAACCAAGAGGCAGGACCAAGCCTTTCTTGGCTTAGCAGGGTACTACCATCAGTTTGTACCCTGGTTTTCTGAGAGAGCGGCGCCCTTGAGTAATCTCACAAAGAAGTGGGTTCCGAACAGTGTGGTATGCGATGATAACTCAGAAGCTGCATTTTGTGACCTGAAACAGGCCATTACATCAGCACCTATGAAGGGCTCAAAAAGGTATACTTCCATGTCAGACCAGGGGATGGCAGAGTGTACCAATCCTTCCTCTTTTTCACCAACCATGGGAAATTTCGGCAGGACTCGATGACATAATTTCTGTTTCCAGCCCTGATGACATCACTTCCAGAGTTGGCCCCAATGACATCACTTCCCCTGGCCGACTTTAAAATGACCATGTTTGCCTGTCTGTTCGTTCTATTGTTGGTCTGAAGTGTTGACCTGTTTTGTTTGAACCAGACTTCCATTGTTAGCAGCCTATTTCAAGGACATGGGTGGCTGCCCCCAATTCTTTTCCTGTGTTTGTCAAATACTTTCACAATGTTTATTCAAAAATGTTATTGATTAGATTCTGCCAATTTCTAAAATGAAATGTTTTGAACAGAAGAGATCTTCTATGTGAGAATTTTATTTTTTCCAATTTCAAATAGCATATAACTTCAGTTACCAACTGACTTAAAAGAGGTGGGCTAGGATTCTTCCAGTTGAGCAAGATAAGTCTACAAGCTAATAGTGAAGTAAAGGCAATTACAGTTTGTTTGTCCTTCTCCACTTTAGGCCCATCTGGGAGTACACCAAACACAGCTATAAATGGATTAGAAGGGACTGTGACACCAAGGCTGTCTGATAGGCATTAAAAAATATTTGTCAAGAATGATGTTAATTAATACACGGCAAAATATGTGGCCTAGTGAGGCTGGAGCTTGATTGCAACGTTCACAGGCTGGATCTTGCCTTGGAAACATTTTGGACAATTTTAAAGAAGATAGATGTGCTCGCTAAAAGATTTTAAGTTGAATAATTGAATGCTTTGCACATATAGAGCTACAGTGCATGGCTGCCTTCCACTCCTTTCCTGAAATGTTGAGTGAGAGATCCTTTTCCCACTGTACTCTGGGATATTTAAAAGGGACTTTAAAATTGCTGTCTGAGTCTTAAAGACTGATCAGTATTTCTTCTGGAATAGAAATAGATGGGAGGTGAGGAAAATTGGGCAAATTTCGTTTAGCAAAGTTTCTAATTTGGAGATAGTGGAAAAATGTGTTGATGGGAAACTAAAGTTGGAGTGTAATTGTTCATAGCAAGCAAATAAATGAATTATATACAAATCTCTAAATGATTTAATCCAATACGGTTTCTAAACATTAAAACTGTGTAAGTTTGAGAGGCTGGAAAAAGGTGGTTATCATGTAAATGTGCCACAGATAAAATATATTCTCTACCTTGAAGTGCTTCCTATATTGATTCCATATCCTGAGTGAATGAAGGAGAATTGGATTGTTAGTATATTAACAATACCTTGTATTTACTGGTGTACAAAGCAAGGAATATAAAGAAGTACTGTAGGATTTCATTTCTATTGTGGACCAAGTTAGTGTGTGTTCATCTATTTGTGTCAATGTCCAGGTTTTTATACCTTGTATGTTTGATGCCCAGAAACAAAACTGAAAATCAGGTGGAGCCATGCCACCTTATGATTTCGGTTGTTGTAGGGTAACCCTTTGGATGTGTGGATATTTTGAATTCCAAATAAATGAAGTTATAATTGAATCTAATTTCTTAAACTATTTGTTAATTTATATGGGTATATTTTGAAACAGAAGCTTAGGGAGGATTTTCATCTTGATAGTGTTAATTCTCCCTACTAAAGTAAGATGGAGGGTAGACCATCTATGCACACTGTGTTTAAGTTTTTCCACGATCCCTGGCGGCCCCGACGTTATCCAGCAGGGCTGTGCACTACAACTCCAAAGTCCATGATGCCCTGCTGGAATTCGGGGCAACTCCACATTGCAGGGAGGGCTCCATCTAGTGGCTTGGGGATCTTGACCGGGATAAACAGCCGGGCATAGTCCACAACCTGTACAGTATCATATCATTTGCATGTGATATTTTTTGTTCAAGTTCTTCTCTGAAAATCTCCTTTATCTCTGATGCAATTCAGAAGTGAACAGCCAATGGCTCAATGGCGATTGCAAATAACATTGGTGACAAGGGGCATCCTTGTCTGGTACCATGCTCTTGTTTGAAGTAGTCTGAAATAATGTTGTTAATACAAACTGAAGCTTTTTGACTGGTATACAGTAGTTTGATCCATGCACATATGTTCAGGCTAAACCCAAATTTATGCAATGTGGTGAATAGTAGTCCCATTCAACCATATCAAGTGCTTTTTCTGCATCCAAAAGATAATAAGATCTCCGGAGTGTTAGACTTTATGTGTAAATATATTACATTAAATAGGCATTGAAGCTTGCAAGCCAAGTGTCTACCTTTAAAAAATCTGGTTTGGTCTTGTGATATTACTGACGGGAGCATTTTCTCAATCCTTCTAGGTAGAACTTTGGAGAGTATCTTAACATCATTATACAGAAGGGAGATTGGTCTGTATGATGCACATTGTAATACATCCTTATTTTTCATAAGAAAAATAGTAATTAATAATTGGCAAAAAGTGTGAGGTAGAATTTTATTGTCTCTGACTTCTAAAAATGTTGCTAATGAAAGGAGAGTTAATGTAATTGAAATTTGTTTAATAAAATTCAGCAGGGTAGGCATCAGGGCCTGGGGCCTCATGCATAAACGGTGCGTACGCACAAAAATGTTGCATATGAATGTTTCCACGTTGAAATTGCGATGTATAAAACGTAAACTTGGCGTAAAGCCACGCACATTTTCACAGTAGTTCCAACCCTGGCGTATGCAAGTTCTCCACTCGGTTTTGCAAACTGGCGGCACCCAGGATCAAAGCAGTGCTACTGTTCCAGTGTGGCTTCCCTTTCTTTTTTAGATTCACATCCCTGACATGGCTTTATAAATACACTGAAACTAACCGCTGTCATAATTACGAGTCCAAGAATTATAAAGGTTTGGGGCAGCCACCCATATATTGTTTTTCCCAGCTGCAAAAGGGTTTTTTGAATCAAAAACACGATGTGCATCTCACAGAGTCCAAAACAGAACTGGCTATAGTAGCCCAAGATGGAGGCTTTAAAGGTCTGGAGAGGAACTGATGTCAGCAAAGGGGCCGGCTTTGGAAGTGATGTCATCAACGGGGCCGGCTTCGGAAGTGACATCATCAAAGGGGCCGGGTTCGGAAGTGACATCATCAAAGGGGCCGGCTTCGGAAGTGACGTCTTCTGATGTGCCAGAACCTTGCAGGATTTCCCGGGAAAGGTCTGTAGGGAACTGAGAAAGACAGTCAGCGCACTCTGCCGCCCCCTGGTCGGATGTTTTATTACAATTACTCAGGCCCTTTAGCTGCCTCCTACTCGCACGTGTGTGACTCCGCATACTGTTAATTAGTTTAATGCTTCTGATTGTAATTAACCGTAACAATATAATGGTCCACAGAATGGTCAAACTATTCTAAATACCATAGCTGCTTTAGCGTTGTTACTCTCACTGAACCTTTTTCTTCTACTTCTTTCAGCTGCTCCTGTTAGGGGTTGCCACAGCAGATCATCTTTTTCCATGTTACTGTCACTGCACCACTCGAAGTATTTATATCACTGTATATGAGTGAATCACAGCTCTACAACAGCTGAATGTAAAGAGAATTATCGGTATACAGCATCAAGTACACTCTGCCTCAGCCATGCTGTCTATTGAACAGCTCTCATACGGCAAACGCTTCAGGGCCTTTCCTCATGGTTCAGAAACAGTGTCATCTCAAGAACTATAAACGCACTCAATCAGTCCATCAAGTGCTCCTTGTAGAATGCTTTGTACTTATAAGTACAATTACCTCACTGTAAACTTGCGATACAGTTATAATATTGCACAACCTGAGCCACTTTATAAAGTGCGTATTTACATATGATGACAATATAATTTTTAAGATGAAATGCAGCAAAATATGTTTATTAATGTCATTTAAATAATCTATATTGTCCGTCATTTAAATAATCCTTATTGTCAATAATTAAATATGTGAGGACACGGTGCCGCAGCACTAGCGAGGAGCTGGCGCTCTGTTCACAGATTGTTCCTGCCTTGCGCTGTATTCTTGCTGGGGCTGGCGCAACAAGGGAAGGATAGATGGATGGAATAATTAAATATATACTACGAAGATATTTCAGTGTTCCTTAAAAGTTTTGAAGAATTGGCGTTCTAAGCTTACAAATGGCTTAATGTCTATTACAGAGCTGATTCTGTGGCGATTGGTTACTTAGAGAAAGAAAAGGAAGGACAGGAATTAGAGGTTAGTATGTTTGAAAGAGACAGTACTGCAGCAATAAATTATTTCATTGGAGGTCGCGCACGGAGCAGCAAGCATCTTGCGTGAGGCATGAACAATCACTGCAAAAACCGTGTTCCCATGTCTAATAACATGCTTTAACTCCTATCATCATGAAAATGATATCAAGTATACATCTCTGTATTTTAATTATACAGAGACCTGTAATATCACAAATGTAATGGATTCTGTGTCCTGTCAGAGGAAGAGAAAGCCCGTTTAAGAAGCAGGTAGTGATTCACACACATAGAGCACATAGAAGATCAAATACAAAACAAAGCATTTGAGAAAATAGTAAATTAAACATTTTTAAGATGTTTATGATGTTCTACTTTAATGACAAAACTAAACTACGTGATTAAAGTGGAAATTTACAGATTAAAGTTGACATTTTGTGCTTTTTTCCCCACTGTGTGCCTATTTTTTTTCTCTGTACCCTAATAAGCTTTCATACGACGCTTAGATGTTGGGCTACGACTCGCCTTTTCATGGCGACTTAGATATCTGACAACTTTTTTATTTCGGGCACTGTACAACTTTGTGAACTTGAGCTTTCCAGTTTCTCCGACACTCTATGTCACTCGATCAAGTTCCTTTTGTTGTTTATATCAGTGGTTCTCAAACTGTGGGGCAGGCCCCCCTAGGGGGGAGTGAAGTAACATAAAGGGGGGGCATGAAGATGTGAAAAAAAGAAAACAAGAATCAAAAATATGAAAAATACATCTATTGAAACAAAAACAAATTAACTTAAAGTACATTCTGATTCTAGAAAAATAATTATAGAGTTAGATAAATGTCGATAAAAGTTAAGTAGGTATAATAAAATATGCATCTATGATATATCATTAATTAAAAAAATAACAAATTTGTATTAGTGGGCTCCATTTAAAAAAACATTAGGGGGGAGCGATTAAAACTGTTATGAAAACTCAGGTCGCAAATACTTAAAGGTTGAGAAATGCTGGTTTATACCACCGTTTAAACCAACAAATAGTATGTTTTTCCTTGCCTCCACTTCGTATTTGCTGAAATTATTCTATTTCCCCCATGCTTTTGCCATTGCCTTTTCACAGAACGCTGAGCTTAAGGGATATTTATATTGATTTGCATATTCAAAGAGACGTAATTCTGGGAGGAGACAGGGTGGAACAGCTGGTGTGTGCACATGCGTTACTTTTCACGCTGACCAGGATTTATGTAGCGGAAGAACGTGGAAGTTGGCATTCGCACAGATTTATGCATCTAGATTTTTTTGTGCATACGTACATTTCCGCTTTTGTCTGTATGCCATGTTATAGTGTGAATTCTTCGCACAGCATTATGCATGAGGCCCCTGGTGCTTTCCCAGTCTCAAATTAGTTTATAGTGTCTAGTAATTATGATATCCAATTCCTCTGCACTGAGAGTATCTAGCTGTGGTATCTGTAATGGATCAAAAAACACATTAGATTGTATCCTGCATTCTTTAAACTGAGTAGAATATAAGAACTTAGTGGTCTCTAAATGTGTTGGTGATTACTGATATTGCATTACGAACTTCCTGCTTGTGGATTTGTTGAGCTAAGATCTTAGATTAGCCTTCTCTCCATGTTCATAGTAATGATGTCTGGATTTAAAAAAATAGTTATTTTTCTTTTGTTGTCAAGAGGTTGAGTTCTGATTGCAAAGGCTATCTTTTCCTAAAAAGTGCCTCATTTGGAGACCTGACATGTTCTTGATCTATTATGGTAATTTCACTGATTATCTCTGAGGCCAATTTATTTTTGTGGGAGAGATATGAGCTAATCTGTCCTCTTAAAAATGCATCCATGATCACAGGGGCATAGTCGGACATAACAATAGCATTGTTCTTGCAGGATTTGATCGTGGGCAAGAAATTGTTATCTATAAAGAAATAATCAATTCTTGAATAGCAATGACGTACTGGTGAGAAAAAAGAATATGCTTTTAAGTATGGATTTAGAAATCACCATGGGTCTAATAAGGTATGATCAATTACAAACTGTGTGATTGTTTTTGCAGTATTAGACGTTATCTTCCCTGTAGTTGAAGATGTATCCATATCTGAATTTAAAACACAATTAAAGCCTCCAGCCTTCATAATTTCATGAGTGTTCAAGTGAAGAGTCTCTATCATCCACATTGGGTGTGTAGATATTTATGAAAATCACTTTACAATTGAATAGATTACCCATCACCTTCACATATCACCCTTCAGGATCAGATACTACACCTGATATTGCAAATGTATTTGTTCTATGAATTAAGATTCCCACACCACTAGTTTTCTTTGTATAGCTGGAGTAGAATATTTGGCCAGTCCAATCTCTTTGCAACCGAAACTGATCCTTGCAAATTAAGTGAGTGTCCTGTAAAAATACTATCTTGGTGCTTTGACCTGTAGTTGAGAGAATACTTTCTTCCTCTTTAATTTGTGATTAAGACTTTTGACATTCCAGGTCACAAAGTTCATTATTTGGTCATTGAGAGATTGCTTCTGAATGTTTGTTGTCATTTTATAGTCTTAAATTAAGGTTGTACATTATTACATATGATAGCTTTGACTTTAATTTCCAATATTACTAGGAGAAATGGCTATGAAGCCTATTGTTGTGTTAGCACTTACAATTGTGGGGATAAAAAGTACAGATCAGAAAAAGTTTGCTCTTTTTCTGTCCTCCATCAGACCCCCAGCCCTCCTTTTGGCTCCTCAACTGAGACTAGACCACACTTCACAATGCCCCAGTTCCCCGACATGCCTAGAGACAGAGCACGTCCAGAACAAAACAAGCCCCTAGGCAGTGGTGTAGAAAAAATAAAGTAGCAATATCTATTGGCCAAACTATCTAAGTGCTATAAACCTAGAATATAACCTTGAACAGGCCTGAAAAAATAAACCCAGGGTATGTATGTTAAACAGTACATGGAGAAAAAGATAACATTTGATACTACAATCCTAATACAATAAATCAAGGGTATCATTTTAAACAGCCCGTTTGAAAGAGAAAAAAAAAGTACATATACATACATACCTACATAAATATACCTGTATACGTATGTAGTAGGGAAGGAGAGAGAATGTAAAATTATGGCAAAAGTCTCATTGCAGATAGATCAAATAGCAGAACATGATGTGACTAGTGATCGTATTTCAAAAAGTGTCGGGATCAATTTTTTGGCCTTTTTTCTGATTCATCCAGAGAACTAAAAATGTAGAACATGCCTTGAGTATTCATTTTCAACTTATACAAGAGGCTATATCTGATTTCAGCTTTCCGTAAGTTGTGTTTAATGCTGTAAAATGTAGATAGATAGATAGATAGATAGATAGATAGATAGATAGATAGATACTTTATTAATTCCAAGAGGAAATTCACATAATCCAGCAGCAGTATACTGATACAAAAAAAAAAAATTAAAGAGTAATAAAAATTGTGTACCCTCTGCACACAGTCTCCTTTGATGATCACGGGGTCCATGAGGGGCCTGGGACTCCTAAAATCCACCATAAGTTCCTTGGTCTTGCTGGTAGTCAGGTGTAAGTGGTTTGAGTCACACCATTTAACAAAGTCTTTGATTAGTTTCCTGTACTCCTCCTCCTGTCCACTCCTGATGCAGCCCACAATAGCAGGGTCATCAGCGAACTTTTGCACGTGGTAGGACTCGTATTGGAAGTCTGATGTATATAGGCTGAACAGGACCGGAGAAAGTACAGTCCCCTGTGGCGCTCCTGTGTTGCTGACCACAATGTCAGACCTGCAGTTCCCAAGACGCACATACTGAGGTCTGTCTGTAAGATAGTCCACGATCCATGCCACCAGGTGTGAGTCTACTCCCATCTCAGTCAGCTTGTTCCTAAGGAGCAGAGGTTGGATGGTGTTGAAGGCGCTAGAGAAGTCCAAAAACATAATTCTTACAGCATCATTGCCTCTGTCCATGTGGGAGAGGGATCAGTGTAGCATATAGATGATGGCATCCTCCGCTCCTACCTTCTCCTGGTATGCGAACTGCAGAGGTTCGAGGGCATGGCGGACCTGTGGCCTCAGGTGGTGAAGCAGCAGCCACTCCATGGTCTTCATCACATGTGACGTCAGAGCAACAGGCCGGAAGTCATTCAGCTCACTAGGACATGATACCTTTGGGACTGGGGTGATACAAGATGTTTTCCAAAGCCTCGGGACTCTCCCCTGTTCCAGGCTCAGGTTGAAGATGCGCTGTAGAGGACTCCCCAGTTCCAACGCACAGGCCTTCAGCAGTTGTGGCGATACTCCATTTGGACCCGTTGCTTTGCTGGCACAAAGTCTCCTCAGCTCTCTGCTCACCTGTGCTGCTGTAATTATGGGTGGGGATGTCTCACCTATGCTGGTATCAGCAGAAAGATGGTTGGAGGATGCAGTACTCCGAGGTGAGAGTGAGTTAGGGTGGTCAAACCTGTTAAAGAAGTTGTTCATTTGGTTTGCTCTCTCCACGTCTCTCTCGATGGTGGCACCTCGCTTCATGCTGCAGCCAGAGATCTTCGTCCCATCTCACACTTCCTTCATGCTGTTATTCTGCAACTTCTGCTCCAGCTTTCTCCTGTACTTCTCTATTGCCGCCCTGAGCTGGACTCGGAGTTCCTTCGGCACGCGCTTGAGCTCATACTGATCACTGCCTTTAAAAGCCCTTTTCTTCTGGTTCAAAAGGCCCTTGATTTCACTTGTAATCCATGGCTTGTTAGCATAGCAGCATACTGTTCTTACTGGAACTACAATGTCCATACAGAAGTTGATGTAATCAGTTGTGCAGTCAACAGCCTCTTCAATGTTCTCACTATGTGACCCCAGCAGTATATCCCAGTCTGTAGTTCCAAAGCAGTCTCTCAGAGCCTGCTCTGTCTCAGGGGACCACTTCCTGAATGAGTGTGTGGTTGTAGGTAGTGCCCTCCCTCTTGGTTTGTAGTGAGGCTGAAGCAGAACCAGGTTATGATCTGCTTTCCTAAGCGCAGGCAGCGGGGTGTCGCTGTATACGTCTTTAACGTTTGCATACAGTAGGTCAATAGTCCTATTTCTCCGGGTGTTACAGTCCACATACTGGGAGAAGGCAGGTAATGTTTTGTCCAGCGTCACATGGTTAAAGTCTCCAGTGATTAGCACAAGCGCCTCAGGGTGCTGCGTTTGTAACTTAGCAACTGCAGAATGGATGATGTCACTCGCTATCTCCGTGTTCGCTCGAGGGGGGATGTAAACAATAACAACAATCACGTGTCCAAACTCTCTGGGCAAATAATAGGAACGCAGACTTACGGCCAACAGTTTGATGTCCCTGCAGCAATTGGAGATTTTAATGTTTACATGTCCAGAGTTGCACCATTTTGTATTGACATAGAGAGCGACCTCCCCCCCCCCCTTCTTCTTACTGCTGGTATTTGTGTCTCTGTCCGCTCTAACTGTGCTAAACCCAGGTAGCTCCACATTAGCATCTGGGATAGTAGTTGTTAGCCACGTTTCACTAAAACACAGCAAGCTGCATTCTCTGTAGGTTCTGACATTTTTCACCAGCACAGCCAGTTCGTCAATCTTAATTGACATTTCCAAGGATCACAGAAGGCACCGACGGTTTTTAACGCCATTTTCTCGCAAGCTGCTTGGCTTTTATCTTATCTTTTATATTTGCGTCGCCTTGGCTGCCCCGATATCGTCTTCATACCTCGTCAGGTAAATAGGGAGCCACACCAGCGTGGGCATTTCTTCTCAGTGCTTTAAGTTGACTACTTGAACAGGCGAGTCTAAGAGTGTAAAAATCCATGTCAAGCAGTAAAAATAATAAAAAGTGTCCAGGGAGCGATTCCACATAAAAGAAAGTGGTAGAAGTGATCAGTGAAATAGAGAAAAATAGAGAAAAGAAGGTAAAAAGATAAAGTCATACATGGAGCTGCTGCAATGGCTGCCATTTGCTGTGGCGTCGGAAATGGAATGTATCATGTTTAGCAATTGTTGAAGGTGAAAAATCAGGGAAATCGCTGTCATTTTAAAATATATTCTCTTGTTTCAGTCTAAGAAGCGACATCAGATTTAGATTAGATTGTAATTGCAATGAGGCGTCTAGGTTTTGAGGCATTTGATCCACTTATGCAGTAAGCTGCTGATATCCCGGTGTTCAATTATATGAGAGAATAGTTCAGAGATGAATTTCACTGGGCTTGGGCTTTAATAGTTTTTGGGAAGACCTTCAATTCTGATATTTCTTCTATATTTATCTTCCAGTGCAGCTAGTCTGTCTCCAAACACTTTGCATTCGGGTTTTGTTGACATTGCTTTTTCATCAGTGGTGTAAGCCAATTGTTCAACTATGTCAATACAAATCTTGAACATTTGCTTAATGTCTTTAAACTGAGCACCAAGTGCTCTAAATTTATTTTCAAACTTACTCTCATTTTCCTATATATTTTCTTCATTTATTTCTAGCATAAGTTTAAAGGTTACCTCAAAGTGATTACTTAAACGTTTCTCCAAATCTTTAATACCCTCAAGTTGCTTCTCATTTGTCATGTTTATGTCCTTTATAACTTTCCTTATATCCTTTGTAATTTTCTTTATATTACTCTTTATCTTAGTTATATCCCCCACTTAGTGCAGTGATTATTGTGCTGGTAATTACAGCGATCGTTACCTTCAACTTGGACTGTTCGTTTTGGTCTTCTTTGTGCTCCATGGATGGAGTAGCTGGCCCAGTTGGAGCCGGTGCTGCTGACTCACAGTGGATTGTTGAGAGTGCAGAAAGTAAGGCTCTTTTTAGTTTTAATGAACTATCTAGAATCAAAGAGTTCTCCTGGCACAACTTACTTGTACTTTTGCTCCCATTTTCTCTCTTGGCTGGAGGTGATGCTGCGGCATCAGGTCCAGGGAGATCTGTGCTTTCACATATCTGTTCCAGGTCAGTCTCTGAAAAGGACATCCCTTGAACTTGAACATGAGGCCTGTTTAGGCTTGATGAAGCTTTAGTTGTCTTTTTCCTTTCTTTCTGAGCCTTTCTTCTGCCAGTCATGCTTATATATACTTACATATACTGTAATTGAAGCCTCTTGAGATAATAAAACCATATACAGGCAAGTAATAATAATAACTACAATAATAATACGCAATTCTCTCCTCCATACCTCCCAGCAAGCTCTGTCATCTACCTCCCAACTTCAGCTCGCTCTCTGGGTTCCCAACAGTCCTTTATATAGTTCTTGTCACGGAAGTGCTTCTGTTCTATCTCCCACGTGACTTGCTAGCACTTCCGGGTCAGATGGGGGGCTTGAGTTTTCTTCAGACCAGAAGTACTTTAGGGCTTCCATCCCTGTGACTTGGGAGTAGTTCCGGGTTATACGGAAAGTAAAAATCCCCCAGTCTCTCTGCATTGTCACCTGGCGGCACCCATGGTACGCAGCAGGGCTGTGAAGCCGGACTCCAGATCCCATGGTGCCCTGCAGAAATCCGGGGCACTGCTATGCTGCATGAACATCGCCATCTAACATCCTGGGGGAGGCAGTGTCCTAAAGTACTTGCTTTACCCCATCCTTTCATTCTTTGGGCGTCCTGGCCAGGTTGAGCTGCTGGCCGTCCATCACAAAGTATTCATTGGATTATTGTTTTTTTTTTTTTTTCCACTTTTCCCTTTTTTTTTACTTGCCACTACTATTTGTGAAGCACCTTAAATGATGCTCTTTTTTAGAAGGCAGTATATAAATAAATGATGTTATTGTTGGTGTTATTTGTGATACATTCCAACTAGATTAACTGAAAAATAAATCTTTCTCAGCTTTGCAATAACAGAAAGATAATTACACAATAATATGCTATAAAATATTTTGTCAATCTAAATATATTTTATGATTTTAACTATTGTTTAAAGAATTAGTGTGTTTAATTATTTTTATTTAATGGAGATTTGAATAGATTCAAGCTATGGCAAGCTTCAGTAGCCTAGTGACACCCAGCTCTTGGTATCCATGTGGATTGTCTGTGGGTATCTCCAGTTTCATCCGACAATTCAAAGATGAGAATGTTAGGATGACTGGTGACTCTAATTGGACTAAGAATATGTGCACATTGATCATAACCTATTATTTTTTACAGAGCCATTATAACATTAAAAGCAAATAAACATAATGTATTGTATGTAAATGACTATATATTGGAATGAACTGGCAACCCATCCAAGGATGGATTTGCACCTGATACTTCCCCCAGCTATATACTGGCAAAGCCTTAGTGAAAAATGGTTTAAAAAATGTAGTACAGACTGATGAAAGCATTTTATTAAGAGGCAGTAAGTGAATTATTGGTAGGACTGAACCTGCCACTTTATGGAAGTGTAATCAGCTTATATTGTAAAACTCAATAAACATGATAAATATTCAAATGTAAGGAATTTCCACCAGTTATCCTAATACAGTAACTATGTCTTAATGACTTTTGTGTAAAAGATACTGAATGCATATAAATTGAAGTAATTGGCATAATACAATTTTAGGAATGATGAGATGCAGAAAACCCTTTATTATTATAAAATCAACAATTGTGAATTGATATGATACACAGGTGTAATTTTGCTTTTTTATTTGAGCTGTTAGTAATATCATAATTAATTATTACAATAATCAATATTACAAATGAATTATTTTAAAGCAGAAGTCTCCAACATTTTTATATTCAAGTGCAACTTTGAAAGAAATTAAAATGTTTGTGCACTATCTACATTTTACAGTATATTTATTAATTTATTTATTAAATCTCTCACATATTAGAAAAAAAATCATATCGTATCCAGATCAGTTAAAAGAAACCACTTTATTGTACAAACATATAAAGTGAATATAAAGTGAATATTTTTACAACCTGTTGAAAACATTAAAAATCACAAAAATGCCAAAACACAAATTGGAGCACCCTCTCTGATCAACCATATAAAACATGTCTAATCAGGGTGAATTACGCTTTTTTGTAGAAACATGCCACAAACATCAATACAACTTGAAACAAAAACATCCATCCATCCATTATCCAATCTGCTATATCCTAACTATAGGGTCACAGGGGTCTGCTGGAGCCAATCCCAGCCAACACAGGGCTCAAGGCAGGAAACAAACCCCGGGCAGGGTGCAGGCCCACCGCAGGGTGCACACACACACACCAAGCACACACTAGGGACAATGTAGGATCACCAATGCACCTAACCTGCATGTCTTTGGACTGTAGGAGGAAACCAGAGTACCTGGTGGAAAGCCACGCAGACATGGGGAGAACATGCAAACTCAACACAGGCAAAACCCAAGAAGCGAACCCGGGTCTCATAACTGTGAGGCAGCAGTGTTACCCACTGCGCCACCCAACAAAAAATATATCCATGTTTAAATCTTCAGTTAAGCCCAAATAGTGTTACAAATCAATACATTAAAAACAGCAATAACAAAAAACACTAGAGCTAGTGTAATGATGACACTGCATTGAGTCTGCAACAGGGCAGTATGCTGGGTTGTATGCACTTGGGCTCACTGTTATAGAGTCATTTAAATGATCATCTCTCAGCCTAATTCTGAATTTAGATTTCATGATATTCATAATGGAAAAGGAAGCTTCACAGATGTATGTAGGGTTAAATAAAGCAGAAGGTTTCAGGGCTGCTTAGTGAAGATTCTTATACTTTTCTTGCTCTACCAAGCTCCAAAAATGTGGTGAATGCTAGTTTTGCTTTTAGATGGATGTCTATCTCCATCTCCACAAAACTGACATTACACAGTTCAGCCATTTGCTCTGAAATGTCAACTGTTTCTGCCTCCATTGAAGAGTTGACAAACAGGGCTCAAGTTTCTCAAAGTTACTGAACCGGTGCACAAACTTCTGCCCCAACATTGACAGAATCTGACAATATTTCTGCACATCAAAAGCATTAGGTGCAACTGCATAGTTGTCCGATACACCTCCAACAGAGGGGAAGTATTGCAGTCTTTTCTTTTTTAGTTACTGAATGAAAAATAGCAATTTTGCTTCAAATGCTTCACAACACTGATCATATCACATACATTTTTGACCTTACCTTGCAACTGTTCAGGTCATTTAGTTTGTCTCTTACATCTGTCAGGAATGCAAAGTCAAGCAGCGACTCAACATCAGACAAGAGAGTAGTGTCCCTTCCCCTTGATTCTATGAAAGCCTTGATTTCCTTTAGTAATGAAAAAAGGTTCTGCAATATTTTGCCCCTGCTCAGCCACCTGACGTCTGTGTGGAGGAGAAGATCACCATACTCAGTTGAACATTCCTCAAGAAAAACTTTGAAGCATGTGTGTTGTTTGGCTTTTGCTCAGATGGAATTAATGATCTTAACCGCAGGTGCCGTTATGGGTCCAAATCCTATTCAAAACTATTTCTTTACAGATATCAGGCAGATAGATATCAGCTCCTTTTGTTGTAATTTTTAGCAGAAGCAATATCAAAAACTCTTCTTTGGTAGAAAAGTCCTCAAACACCATCTGAATGAGCACAGCCAAATGGGTGGTATTGGTGGAGTCCACTGACTCGTCCCACTGAATTGCAAGCCATTTGCACCTAGCCATGTCCCATTGTAACTGTCCCATTGCATCTGCAGAAAGTGCAAATACTCTCCTTGTGACTGTGTTAGCACCAAGTTGAACATCATCAATGGCAGACATAATTTCTCTCTTATATTTTTATGGTCACTGTCTGACACTGCAATCATTGCCTCTTTTACTATTCCGCCATCGGTGAACGGCTTCTTGCGCTCTGTAAGAATGTGGGCTACTTTCAGTGAAGCCTTTGTTGCTACTTTATCATGCTTTCATGAATAGAGTTCACTGACATCATTTTCAGCTGTTTGACTTTCTCAGTTCATTGTCTGCTACCTGATGCAAAGTCTTGAGCAAATTTGCTGTGGACTTTCGTGAAGTGGTGCTCAATGCGGCATTTTCTGCTCTCTGAAATGGTCACACTGCAGATGAGGCACATACACTTATTGTTCACATTTGTGAAAAAAAAATCGTTTTCCCACTCCTCATAACAATAATATATTTTCTTTCATTTCTTTCTGTTTGTTTTCTTCCATTATGACACTGTTGGTTTAATTTGAGACTTCTTCCTCTTGTTTTATCAGGATACGTTAGTGTACCTACACATGACAGTCATTGACAGATGATTTCCCAGTAGTCATTATATACTGAGAAGTGGGAAGGACCTTTCTGAAATTGATTGGATTAAAAAAGGGGTGTTGAGTGAACTGTTTTCAGATGTTCTTTTACCACTTTACAGAACCTTTAGACGTGCTCGGTTACACACGAGTGACATGTTGGAGACCCCTGTTTTAAAGCATCATTCCAGCCATTTTTTCAAGTCAATATCAAAAAGGCTAGAACCTATTTTAACACCACTGGGTAAAGGTAGGAACCATCTTCAGAGGTATGGCTTTGATACAGTATATTGCAGGGCATACTCACACACAAACCAACACTCACTTGTACCTGGCCATTTTAAAACTTGCAATTAAAAAAAAATCATAAAAAAAGGAAATTAAGTATCCCGGAAAATCTCAGAAAGCTTTGAGGAGAATATGCAAATTTTACAGAGGCATTGACTTGGCCTGGACTTGAACCCAGTGTCCTGAACCAGTGTCCAGGTTGCTAACTATTGCTCCAATGCGTCATTCATCTTTGAATATATTGCATGTTTAATTATATTCCATGCTGTTTTGGATAGTCATCTTTCAAAATCTAATTTTGAAATCAGGTCCATCTGCTGAGGTGAATAAATAAAGATTAGTTTTTATTTTAACCAACTGGTGACTTTATACACTGGACATCGAAGAGAAAACAGATAGTAAAAGTATGAGTCATGTGTAATGACACTTTAGAGTCTTAATTGTGACATTAAAATGAGTTCAGATGATTCAGTATGCCCCCTCATCATCTGGAAATGACAATTTTCAGTAACTTAATAAATAACAAAATAACTTCAGACTCATGGAAGATTATAGATAAGTTAATAATATTTATTTAGTTATTAAGTTATTTACTTCAAAGATGCCAACAAGTATATAATTGCGAGCATTCAAATAATTTTATTTAAATGAAATATATCAATATGAACGTTTACTATAAATGATTAATTAGTGTGTCAGAGAGAGGATGTGCAGAATTGTTCATAATTGCACCTTGTTTTGTCTCCATTATCTCCTTCATTTCTACCTTCAGGGGGTTCAAATTGTATCCAATAACTAAGCCTGCCCTTTTAATTAGTCTGTTGAATTGTTGGGCCTCTCTTCAAGTGATGCTACCAGCCCAGCACACCACTGCATAGAAAATCAAACTGGCCATCAAAGAGCACAGAGTTGTAGAAGATGTGAAGGACGTCAGTACTCACATTATTTGAACGCATTTTCCTAAGAAAAAAAAGAGTCTGCTTTGCCCTTTCCTATATACAGTAGTTCCACTGTGTTATAAGACCACTTCAGCCTGTCATTTATATGAATCCCCAATTACTTGCAGCAATGTACCTCTACATCCACTCCTTGAATAGTGACCAGACATAGAGGCTGTTTGGTGCAGAGAAAGACAATAATCATATAATTGATGTTAAATTATAGACATTTCTTTCTGCAGCAAAAAACAAAGTTCTCCACCTGACTCCTCTACTCTGTCTTATCTCCCTTATTGATACACCTCATTGGTGCAGAGCCATATTGTGACATGATCCGGTGTTATATTTATAGTCTAAAGGTGTACAGAGTGGAGAAAAAAGGAGACAGACCTGCTCCTTGTAGTATACTTCTGCAGGCACTACATAGAGTTAGACGGGTGAAGTGGACTCTTCATTAAGCATTGCTGCTCCACTTTGTCTTCAATAGTAGCTTCCTCTCCATAAAACTTTTAAGTTTTCTCAAATGAAAGGCTTGAGGTGCCTTTTTGCAGATTCTTAGTCATAAATGTCCTTATCTACTTATGTCAGATTCACTCATATCAAATTTAAATGAAAGTTGATTGTTGTTTATGTATAAAAAGTGCTATTAAATAAGCATAAATTAAGAATGTTTAAATCCTATGAAGCAGGAGCACTCTTTTGCTACAATAAGAGGTAAAAAACACTAGAAAATAAGAGTGATATTAATCATATAAAATGATATAGAGTGAGATTATTCATGATTGTGCAACAGTAAATAACATCTTTGCTTATTAACATTCAACATAACAGTTTCAACTCAACTTGTTAAACTGTGGTAGCCTCTCAAGAATTCCTTTGAAGCTTCTTATAACTTATTTAATTTTAAAGGATAAGTTTGGTATTTTTCAGGTCAATTTTTTTCTTCATAATTATGGTATGTATTAATTTGCCACATGAAACTGTGTCCTATAAAGTGAAGGAATTATAATGCATTTTAAAAGATTTCTACCCTGCTCTTATGCTTTAAAATGGTGGTAAAGGATACTGGGGTCTAACATGAAAACAAAAGCCTTATTTTTTTTGGACAAATACCACAATAGTCTAAACTTGCTTACAAATAATATTTTTGGGTCTGTGGGAGGAAGCTGGGTGCAAAGCTCTGCTGACAGTTTCAAATACCCAAGCCAAGCTTCATTCACCCCAGATTTAATTAGAGATATGTACATACAGTATATTAAAAAGTTGGCAGATCATGGCAGCTTCATTTAAGAAGTTATCTTAATGTACACCATGTACTATAATTTAATAAAAACATTTTAAACGTTACACAAAGCCTATTGAAAATATTTGCTCCAGGGTAACAATCAATAGCCAATCAATAGCCACAAATTACATTTTTCTGTCATCACATAGATGTTAGTGGCTCAAAGAACAGACTCCTGAAAACCCCAAAAATAATGCTTTGTAACATTGTCTCACAGCTAAATTCATTTAATGGAAACAAACAGAAAACAAATGTCTTGTTTTTAGTGTAAATCTTTCAGGTTAGAAAAGTGAAAAGCTAAAAGTCTGGATAGGCTTCTAAAGCTATATGATATTTAATAATAAAACTACTCACAAAATGGATTGGATTTACGAAAACAGACGACTGATTAGACCAGCACAACCTCTAGTAAAAGTACTACTTTACAATCTGTATCAATAACTAGCACACATTAATAACACATTTTCCTGCAGTAAGTCTATTCCCCTGTACAGCTAGGGTATCGTTTTATACATTTATTGAGTGGAATTATTGGTAGCCCTAATGTTACACAGTACCTGGCCCCTAATTCTGTTCCTTTCTAAAACACCTTCTGTTTATTATGTCCATACAAATTTGGAGAGTGACACAATTTTGATAATTTTGGCTCTGTACACCACCACAATGGATTTGAAACAAAGCTTTCAAGATCTGATTAAAGTATAGACTTTCAGCTTTAATTCAAGGGGTTTACCAAAAATATTGTATTAACTGTTTAGAAAAGACAGACATTTTTATACATGGTCCCCCTCTTTTCAGGGGCTCAAAAGTATTTGGACAAAGAAACATAATCATTAAATATAATGATCATTTCAAAATTTGGTTGAAAATTCTTTACTGTGAATGACTACCTGAAGTCTGTAACTCAAGGCTAACTCCAAGTGCTGGGTTTCTAGTGATACTTTGCTAGGCCTTTACTGTAGCTGTCTTCAATTGCTGCTTGATCGTTGGCCTTTCTGGCATCAGTTTTGTCTTCAGCAAGTGAAATGCATGTCCAATTGGGTTGAGATCATCTGATTGACTTGGTCATTGAAGAATATTACAAAACTTTGCGTTGAAAAACACTTGGTTTGCTTTTGCAGTATGTTTAGGCTCATCTGCACTGTGAAACATCGTCTGATCAGTTTTGCAGCATTTGGCTGAATCTGAGCAGATAGTATTGCCTTGTGCGCTGCAGAATTCATCCTTATACTTCTGCCAGTAGTCATATCATCAACAAACACTATGACTGGCTTCCATTCACAGCCATAAAACTGCCTCCACCAGGTTTCATAGATGATGTGGTATTCATTGGAGCATACTCTTCTCTTTCCAACATTCTGGTACATATTGATCTTTGTTTCCTTTGCTCAAAGAAAATGGTTCTAGAACTGGACAGGATTTTAAAAAATGTTTTCTGGTAAAGTATAATCTGTCATTACTATGCTTGAGTTTTACCTGTGATTTGCACCTTGTGGTAAACCATCTGTCTTTGCTTTTATGAAATCTTCTCTTGATTGTAGACTTTAATAATGATAGGTCTGCCTCCTGGAGAGTGTTATTGGGTTGCCTAAATGTTGTGAAGGGGTTCTTCTTTACCAAGGACAGATTTCTGCAATCATCTAGAACAGCTGTCATCTGTGGTTTTCCAGACCTTCTGGTGTTGCTGAGTTCACCAGTGTGTTCCTTCTTTTTAAGAATATACCAAATGGTTGATTTGACGACTCCTTGCATTTCTGCTATCTCTTTATGAGAGTTTGTTTAATTTTCTCTTCATAATGATAGCTTGTTTTTACTTGCATTGACTGCTCTTTGGACCTCGTATTGAAAGTTCACAGTGACACCTTCCAAATGCAAATTCCACACTTGGAATCAATTACAGACCTTTTACCTGCTTAATAATGAAATAATGAGGGACCTTTTCCCACCTGGCTATGGAAGAACTTGTCAGTCAAATGTCCATATACGGTACTTTTGAGCTCCTGGAAATGATGGGGGGCCTATACAAAAAAATTGCTGTCATTCCTAAACGGCTCACACAATATTGTTGGTAAAAACCCTAAAGTTTAGCGAAAAGTCTAGATGTCAATCATATAATGATTGCTTTATTTCAAATCTGTTGTTGTGGCATACAGAGGCAATATTAGGAAAATTGTGTCACTGTCCAAATACTTATGGACCTGACTGTACATAGGTAATGGACGATTCTGTTAAGCCCCTAAAGCCAACTTCCTTAGTGCTAAAGTTTATCTGAACTCTAGTAATAGAGTTTTAGTCAGTCTTTATTTAGCTAGAAACGTAACAGTTTGACTTGGCTTCATAACGACGATATACAGTTTTCTGAACGTTCATGTATCACGTATCACATCTGCAGGTTTAAGGTATGAACAGAAGGCTGTACATTATGTAAAGAACTTATAAGAGAAACTCAAAGGACAAGATGTACAAGCCTTGAACAGAAACACCTTATACAAGAACTTTCCTTTTGTATTATCAATACTGTATTTCTCTTTATTTTTGTGTAAACCGATCTGCTTAATTTTTAATAAATCTTTTAAAATGCAGACACTTGAACTGTGGAATTATTTGCATACTTGTAAATGAGTCATAATGATTCCCTGAACCCCATTAGAAAGCAGAAGCTCAGGAAGATTTGGAAACCACACAAATACAGGTGCATTAACTAGTAGTGGCTACATCTGTGGTATTACAATTAATAATGCTGCCACATAACTTTTTGTACCTAGACTCAGCACCCTACTCATTCTCTGTCTGTCTGGAATGTCCCACTGTGTCCTCGGGCTTGCCACAGAAGCACATGCATCTGAGGTAATTTCAGACTCAACCTGGAATGAGTAAGTGGTGGTTTGGCTTTGCGATGAAGACATCTCTAAAGATGTGCATGCTAGGCTAATTGGTGATTCTCAGTCAGCCCTGTGACAGAGGGGCCTGTGATGAAATGGAACCCTGTCCAGAGTTTGTGCCCAATGCTGCAGGACAGAACCTAGCTACACGTAACCAGGATTGGATTTAGAGAGATTTCTGTACAGTATTTATAGAATAAAATACTGCTTTAATAACACAGCTGAATACTGAAAAACATCTGTAGCCATGTGGCTTTGGTATTGTTTTCATTTCGAACAATGTCTATTTTTATTGAGATTCTGAAAAACAGTTACTTACACCTGATCTCCTTTGCTAATCAGTGACATCAGATTCTTGTCAGCAAGTGGCAACGTTGTATCGTTTTGTCAATTTAAAATAGAGCAACAATCAAACAGAAATTATTAAAAAAAAGTTGTCTGTTTGCCAGCTGCCATCAAGTATATATTAATAAATAGAATAACTCGTACACAAGCTTTGTAACATTTTATTCATTCATTGCTGGAATCTACTTAATTTTTCCAGTGACCTCAAATATTCTGCAACTATACAAAAGTCAATCTGTCTATGGGTCTATTGTTGCAGTCTGTCATGTTAGTCATTCTTCTTTTTGCTTTAAACTTCAAAAATGAAAATATTCTGTAACATTACTTTCAAAGGTTGTTTAATAAATATGGAACATTTAGTTAGCAGAGAAGTCACCTTCATGAAATGTTTAAATGATTTTTAGCAGCCTGTGGTAGGAAATAATATACAGTACCTTCAATCCTGATTCATGAAAAATATGCAGTTTTAGTCTATAGTTAGTTATTCTTTTTCAAAAAGACATAATAGAAGATAGAATAAAAAAGTACAACAAAAGTTTCAGTCATACAGATAGCAGGTCTTTAAAGATAATACACCTGTTATGCTGTTATTCTCAATCCACATAATGTAACCAGATCACATTCACATTGATACAATATTAAATGTTACTATAAATAAAATAACACAAGCAAAGATGATTCCATACCTGTTGAGCTGCACTTATATGGGTTAAGAAGAATTTGTCTAGGAGCTTAGCAGGTAAAAGCAAGAGCCTGGGATGTCCTAAACATGTGAACCTGAGTGAGGTCTAAATGCCTGGACATGACTTAAATACTAAAATAAATAGGGGTACAGAAGACTCAGCCGGTAGTATAGTAATTTCCAAAGCCAGACAGTGGAAAAGAACATGTAACACAATACTGTAGTCTCCTTAAAGTTTAGAAAAGCTGAAATGGGTAGCCCGGAATCACAACTAAAATGTCCTGAAGGTGCATTTCAA
Source organism: Polypterus senegalus (assembly GCF_016835505.1). Lineage (NCBI taxonomy): Eukaryota > Metazoa > Chordata > Cladistia > Polypteriformes > Polypteridae > Polypterus > Polypterus senegalus. Next base: position 89,231,784 of record NC_053156.1, on the reverse strand, counting down.
TAGGGAACACACCATTTTAAAGATTTTTACTATTCTACATGTATATTATTAAGTTTGGAGTGCAGGTAGTTTAAGTGACTTGCTCCAGGTATTCCCTTAATGTAGATGTTGTGCAATTTTTAATTTGATCTGATTTTTGGGTGATTTTTCTGGGGTGCAAAGTTCAATAAAGACTAGCAATTATCTTGAATGTTCTCCATTTGTTAATACTCCTGCATAAAGCAGAATGAAGGACTTGTTCCACTTAGGTGTGAAGCCAGAAGCCCTTCTTCATGCAGAGAGTTGTGGAAAAATTGGAACAAACTACTGAGACATGTAGTTGAAGTAGAAACCTTGACAACCTTTAAGAAGTATCTGAATGAGATGTTGGGACAGCTTAGTTATTAACTATACAAATGAGCTTGATGGACTCAGTGCTGTTCTCTCATTTTTCAGATTTATGTTCTTGCACTGTGAATGATCTCCCATAGACTCATAGGCCGAAGAGCAGGTATTACTGTTATTACTGAAGATGTTTCCCTAAACATGTTGTTACCATGTTCAGCTTGAATGTACCAGACTGAATTGCCAAAAGTTCTGGTTTTACATAGAGGTCAATAAATCAAGTGTCATATTTAAAGACTGTAATGTAAAAAGTAATCTGGACTTTGACCTAGAACTTTAAAAGCAAGCAAAACATCTAAAGTACTACTCCACTTGTATTTTATGGAATACTTCATGTTTATATTGTGGAAGAGTTTTGTGCTGCTTCTGGCAGGTAAGTGTTGGACATATCTAAAAAGAGGTGCACTGCATTGCTGAGATTTTATCTCTTTAGGAGAGTATAGAATGCCGAAAAGGTTGAGAATGGGGTGGGTGCAGCCAATAGGGAGAGCTATTCTTATGTTAATTTTTTTCTACTCACCTAATTACTTTATTTTCAACATTAACTACAAGATTCAACATGGAAAATTTCCAGAAGCTAAATATCAACAGAACAAAATATAATATTCTGAGGAGAAACTTAAAGCCTAAACCTGACAATGAAAACTAATATTTATTTTATTAAGAAATAAGAATTACAGAAACAAAAAACCTAATAGTGCAGGTCTCTTATTAAATTTAATCAGTTGGAATAAGAAGCACTAAAACCAGAAGCTGAAAGAAAGAAAAAATGTTATTGCAGCTCTTTTCTTTGGAGGTAGTTACAGCCTGCATGTGGGCCATTGTTAGCTTGAGTCTTATTCAAATGAGCAAATAACATTGAACTTTAAATATTCTTTTAAATTTATCTGTATTTTACAAGCATCTGCTGGAAGAGAAGTCTAATATTTATAGCATATGAAGGTTGAAATATTATTATGCAAATATGCTTTTTGTTTGGTTTAAACCATATGTAGGCCTTGAAAAGCCACACAATTATTAGTTTATGGACAATCTGATAAAATTAGATTTTGGTTCAGATGCTTATAATTTTGAAAGTGGTTTTACATTTTCAGTTAACAAATACAAGAAATAAGAACAAAGGGCAAGAGTATGCTTCTGACTTGCTATGTAGGCAAAAAGATAAACACATCACATAAATGTTTCTGTAATTCTGTTTTGAATAGCTGGAACTTGTAAGTAATGTTTTCAGGAACATTTCTATTTTTTTTATATCACACAGCAGTCACTTAATATAATATAACATAACATAACACATTTAAAGACACTTAATTTGATTTAGGGTTCCAGAGACCAATGTCTAACCCAGCAGCATTGGGAACAAGGGAGGACACAACCTTGATTAGGCATCGGGCCATCACAGGGCCATCTAACATCACAGACACCCACGTGCACACACATTCACATATTTAGAGTTGTCGGTTAACCTAGGATGCATGTCTTCAGATATTTGGGGGGAACCAGGGAACCTGGAGGAAAACCAACACAGTCACAGAGAAAATATGCAAACTCCAGACGGACAAGAAGCAGGAGCAGCATTCAAACTGTCAGGTAGGCAACTGCATTAACAACCATGTCTAATATCACATGTTCTTATAATCAAGTAAATGATCTTTAAAATGTTTATTAGCTGAAATATAAAGTGGTTACAGTTAGTTTCAGTTTTCAAAGTTATTTTTTTCCTAAAAGTGAACCTCTATTTGTGATTTTTATCTTTTCCTTTTCATTATTCAGTAGTCTAAATTAATCACTTAAACAAATCTCTACATGACCTTGTGCATGATAAAAAACAACACAAAACTGAATGTGTATAATCTCCGCATTTCCTATTTTTCCATATTATTATTATTAGTTATTATTATTATTATTAATAAATTATTTTCTGGGATAGTCCCATTGCTACCGCTTACATTGGGTCTAGGCCAAGACACAGGGCAGTTTTATGTGGTGTGCATGCCTGTATATGTTGTCAGAGATGGCTGGGGTGGTGACCTGGCCGGGACACCCAGGAGGACTGGAGGAGGGCTTGCGCCTTCCCCAGACCATGTGGGGGCGACCGCCCTGGTACCCTGTAGAGGCCCGTGGTCACCGCCAGGGGGCACCCCTGTGCCTAGAGAGCCCTGTACCTCAGCACTTCTGCCACACCCGGAAGTGCTGGGGGGAAGAGGATCGGGGACACACAGAGTGCTTCCGGGTACACAGCCGGTGCTTCCGCCACACAGGGGAGTGTCGGCAGAAGATCACTGGAGGACACCTGGAGCACATCCAGGTGCGTATAAAAGGGGCTGCCTCCCTTAATATGCTGGCTGGAGTCGGGAGTAGAAAGACGAGGTCTTGGTGGAGGAAGGAGGCAGCCTGAAGAAGCAAGGCATTGGTTTTATGGCCAGGATTTTAGGGACTTGTGGGGTTTGTGAGCACTATTTGTAAATATGGAGCACCAAAATAAACGTGTTGTGGGTGACATGAATGTGTCTGACTGTCTGTGTAAAGGCCAGCCTCCACAAAGTTTTAAGGGATTGTTTTTGCATTAAGGAATATTCTCTCTCTGTGATATGTATTTAATTTGGATGCTATCTGTAATTTTGTTTATGTTGTGAAAAAATCAGTCTCAACACACAAAAAAAGGTTTGGGGCAGCCACCCATATATTGTCCCTGGCTACAAAAGGGTATCGAAGTAAGCTGAGATGTGCTCTCACTGAGTTCCAAACTGAACTGATGATTTTGTGATATGATGGCGGCTTTAAAAGAAAAAAACAGAAGTGATGTCTTTCGTGGTGACATCATTCTTTTGTACCAGAAACGGAGGTGAAGTCATTTTTGGTGCTGGAACTGGAAGTGATGTTGTTGATGAAAAATCAGGTCGGTTTTCCCGTATCTGGCCTGCAGAGATAACAGAAGTAGGTTTAGCGCACCCTGCCACCCGCTGACTTTGCGAGTAATTACCTACATTTGGTCCACTCAGCTCCCTCCTAATCAAACATTTGTGACAATGTGTATTGGTTTATATCTAATAGGTTTTGTGCAGTGTATGTGGCATGACACTAGTGATGGATACAACAATGGGCACAACAATTATCTTCTCCATTCTTTCATATAACTTAATTTTGTATAGCTACTATGAGAAAGTCTAGTTTTCTTGCCATATGCCAAAGATATGCAAGTGCAGTGATCTAGTGCCACTAAATTGGAAGTATAAAACTGAATGTGGGTTTTTAAATGTGGCTGGCGACCCCTCCACTTACATACTGCTTTATAGTTTGCATCAGCATGAACTATTGCAGATCGTGCATTTCTGGTGATGGTGTTTGAGACAGTTAACAAAATTATTTTAGTAATGACTCCAAGTTGTATTTTGATTATGAATTTGTTTAATATTTCTGATTCAGACTCTCTGTTACTCTAATAACAAAATAAAATTTTATCTGAAAGACTTTTATAGGTTAATTAAAGCAGTATAACATTAATAAAATGCGGGGAGGGTAATAGTTACTGAAACCTCAAAACAATTAATGCAGATTAAATGTATATACTATATTTGACTGCCACAATCCAACAACATAAACAATCTAAAATAAACCTATTAATTAATCTTCTTTTTCTGTTAGATTAATTGTTACTTTTAGTGGCAGAGGTTAAGTATCTAGATTACAGAGGAAACTGTGTGTAAAGCAAACCAAGAAATCAGGGCTTGTATCTCAAAGTCAAAAGTTACCAATTTCCACTAATTCTCAGAACTTCTTTAAACAAGGAGAGTAACTAGAGTTTTATTCAGAGGACATGCTACAGTCAAACAAATACTGCCATCTTGCTGATGATGCAGATGCATATGATTGCTTAGACAAGAATTTGATTGGGGCTACCCGCTGTTAGAGAAATTTTCTGTGTTTTCTGTTTGCCCATTTATTTTTATTACATACTTTTCTATGCAACAAAGAATTTCTTGTCCACCACATCCTAGGTGACGACAAAGAGATTAAATGATTACTTGTTAACTCTTTCATTTACGGTATTATCCACACAATATAATTTCTATCCATTCAAGGTATAGGTTTTGAGATGGACTATATTATTCTTACTTTAATTGGTGTAAGATTATGTAATGTGATTATAAAGCTATGTTATAAAAGTTATCCCAGTCTTCATCAACCCATATTTTTTAGCATTTGCCATAATGAACCCAGGCTGTTCATATGACTATGTTCTCTCGGATCTGTTGAATAAAGGATGTTCCTTGGAACCATTGCTAGAATGATCTTAGCCATTATTAAAAAGAAAATTCCCCAGCACTGTGAGACTGTTAGACAGTTAGCTGAAAAAGGCAGAAAAGAGAATTCAGTGATCAAGTATGTGGATAGCTTGTGGTACAGATGAAAATCATGCAAGGCAAACAGCAGTAAGTGTGATGGTGGGCCAACTGTACAACTGTTGGTTGTCTGGCAGGACAAAAATAACAAAGGAAGATTAATTGTCTTGCTGGTTTACAGACCAAACAGGAACAGCACAGGCAGCTTTGCTAGATGGCAGGTTTAATACTGAAAGAGCAGCCACCACTTAGTGAAGCATGTCTGACATCTCAGGAAAATACAGCTGACACTCAGCTCAATAATAAAAAACATCAGGGCATGGCTAGCTTAACAAAAAAAGGCACTTGTGACTCAGTGGGACTCATATGGACTTCTCCATGACAGGATAGAACAAACAAAAAACAAAAAATAATGCTACTTTATTGTAGCTCCTACTCAGACCATATTCTGCAGGTCATTTAACCAATAAACAAGAAAACAAAAGAAAAGAGGGCTTTGTTTTGTTTTGCACCCAACAACTTTTTTATTTTTTTATTTTTTGGGGGAGAGTCAATGTCTCTTGGCTTCACAAATAAAGTATCAGCAATCTAAGCTGAAACTGCTACCTAAACATTGAGCAAAGGCATCTGCATCAGGCTTAGCATTTTGCTCCCTTCCCTCTATTTGGTCACATTTGGGGATAGGGTCTGCCCTAAGCCTCCCCTTACATGCAAAAATGTTTCAAGGTCCAGCTCTTTTAAAGCTGTTGCTTTTGACATCTATTACAATGCAACTATGTGACAGGAGGGTGGAATATTTTCTTCCTGTCTACACAATTGTGGGTTAGTGCATTGATGAGTCTGGAAAGTTTATATACATGCATAGCAATAAATCAGACCAAACCATAAAAAATCTTAATATTCAAACTAAACTAAGTATATTGTTAAAAATGCTGAATGGAACAAATATGTGCCAGGAACCTATACAAGTCTATTCCCTAAAAACATTCCATCCATCCTTCCATTATCCAATCCGCTATATCCTAATTACAGGGTCATGGTGGTCTGCTGGAGCCTATCCCAGCCAACACAGGGCGCAAGGCAGGAAACAAACCCCGGGCAGGGTGCCAGCCTTCCGCAGTCCCTAAAACCATTCAAAATTATATGGTAACACAGTTAGCTAGTGGCTCTGCTTTAATAATTAAGAATGGAGTAGCATCCCTTGACACCCTTATATTTCATATAAATCATCAAAACTGCTCTAGGGACACTTTGTTTCTCAGATTTAATACATAATGTACATTTGACATCATGTGGTGTATTTCAAACAAATTAGAAATAACTCAGCATGTCCAGTGTATCAAATTTGATGCAGAATGGCAAAAATTATACTATATAAATGCCACGTGGGCTGGATGGGCATCCTGGCCAGGAGAGGGAGCAGACCTGAAAGGGTGAACAGATAGCCCATTAAAGAGAAAAAATATCGCTGGGGTTTTCTTTTATCCTCCCAGCATGCTAGATGGACAGCAGCCCTGGTTATCGATGCCCAGTGCAAAGTCAGCAGGGCATGCAGGGAAATGTAGTCCGGCAGGGCAGCCCTGCTGGGGTCACATGGTACCAAAAGAGGGCACTGCAGGGAGATAAGCTTCCTACTGTGATGGACTTCTGTGTGACTCAGAAGTACTTAGATCAGGCAATCCCCCTGGCACCGGAAATACTCCCGGGTCTGTAATAAAAAGAACCGCACTCCCTTATCCAGGTGAGTCGGAGCAGGGAGGTAGAGAGGCAACACTTGATTGGAGGAGGGCAGTGCAGAGATGAGAAAATTATAATGAAGAGAAAAACCTGTGTTTTTGTGATTATTGTGACAGGAGTTGGTTAATAAATCAACATTTATTTGAACCCGGGACTGTGCTTGTGTGTTCCTATCGGGGTTTGGGCTTGCTGACACCTGGGGTTCCTTCACAACTAATTAAGAGGTATTATAAGTATGAAAATAAATTTATAATAACTCATCTTGTTTTTTTTCTTGAATTTTAATCTTGTCACTTCTACAAGGGGAATAATAAACTGAATATTCTGTCATATCTATTCAAGGTTACCTGCAAATTTCTATTTTTTATCATCTGTAACCATTTGGTTAATAACTTTAATCCCTGCTAATACTGTATATGTTAATCAGACTTAGCAATCACGCTTTGAGCATTAAAATGTACTAGCGATCTATATATGTTAGCTGTCAATCTTATAGCACAGTTGAAATCTCTAAATGTATGTACCCTTTGGCAAACCAGAACCTGCCATAAACATAACTGATGCCTGGAGCATGCAATAAATAAGTTATTAAAAATGTTTCAAAGTAATTTAAGCTACCTCCTGTGGGCATAGCAGATAGGTTTGCCAGAGTTGTGTATTATTCCCTGGGTATTATCACTTAACCATAATCAAACTGATCTCCAGATCATTTGTTTAAAAAGTTATTAAAAGAAAGTTCATGTGTGCTGTGACTTACAAAAATGCTTATAGTACATTCTTGCTATATATCTGCACTTTGTATAATTAATTGTAGGTATATTCCTTTAAAATTCATGCTCAGTTTTTTCATTCATGGCACATAATTGGGTGACTTGTGTGGGATTATATGGATGTCTGATATTATTATCTTGCGATCAGTAGTAATCAGGAAAGCACTGATCGCATTGAAATGTACTATATAAATAAAATTATTATTATTATTATCATTATAGCTCAAATAGGGCTATTGGTCTGACCAAATGGGTTCTAAAAAGACTACCCATTTTTAAGCTTAGAAATACTTGTATTGTGTAAGGAGAGTGAAGAAGCTCTCAGGATCAGATGATAATCTTTGGGATTCTGATGAAATTACCCTGGAATTGAAAGGGCAAAAGTTGTTCAGCTTGCAAAAATGCTTCCATGTCTTCCTGTCTCGTTACATTCTGTTGACTGATGCCTACCATGTCATTGGCTTCAGTTACAAGTTCTTACTGGCCTTGTCTGTGTCACAAGTAGCCTGTGAACAAAGCTTCACCAAAGTGAAAGTTCTGAAGAACAAGCTGGGGGCCTCTGTTACAAAGGAGCACCTTAGGACTAATGTCAGTAGAGAGAGAGATTCTTGTTGGACTTTACTTTGACAATATAATTGACAAGGTTGCAGACATACAGTGAACTAATTTTATAGGCTAGGATAAAACCATCTTTTATATGGCAGGTGTCTATAGTGTGGCCTGAGTTTGTATGAGATTCCCAGCTTGAATTTAATCCCATTCCGGCCTTGGTTTATGCTTTAACCTTTACAAAGTCACTGGGGTCAGATGTGGCCCATTTTGTGTTTGAAATTAGTAAAAGCCCCATAAATGTCATCTGTTCACAATGAAACCTTATCACTTTCCCCAAATTAATGAACAGTAAAAAAAAAACAAACATCCCATAATTTTTTTTTGTTCACAGCCCATAAAAACATCCTCAGTGTCATTTCAGAATTGTGAAGGCTTTTAGTAAATCATCCTGATTTTACAAAAAAAAAAAAAAAAATATCTCCTTTTTTGCACATATTTTAAACACTCAAAGCTCATAAAAAGGGGTATAAAAATTGGGTCAAAAAGCACCCAAAAGGCACAGCACTGAATCAGCATTTGAAGATGTTGTGAGGCTATGACCTTTAATATTATAATATTTATTGTTAATAAACCATAATTAAAGTGATCTCGTGTATATAAGCTGAAAAGGCATTTGCAGACATCTATAGCTCATCTACTGTACATCTCAACTTCTTTGTCTTTAATATTTTGCCACAACGCCTTATTCACCTAAGCCTTTTAATGCATTGTCATGAAATTTTCATTACTGTACATTGATCTTTGAGTCAAGATCTTCAAATAAAATCAAAAGAAACTCAATGTCTGTCATAACTTACAGTATATAGTGAAATGGATTGGCATTTCTTATCGGTTTATTACCAGAAAATATACACTGCTCAAAAAAATATTTTTGAGGAATATTTAAATTACATATTGCATCTTGATGAATGAAAATCTTTTCTGGGTAATACTGTGTAATTGAGAACAAAATGCTGTAACAATGGTCAAAGGAAACCAAAATCGCTCATTGATGGCTGGAATCAACATCACACTGAAAATTAAAGTCAAATGTTGAAAAAACACTCATAATGTGGACTCTTTGGCGTGTATGGCTGTTTGTATGTGTTTGTATGCACTCCCGAAAACGTCTGGGCATGTTCCTGGTGAGAGGGCAGATGGTGTCCTGGGGTATCTCCTCCCAAACGTGGATCAGGGCATCAGTGAGGTCCTGGAAGGTCTGTGGTGCTACTTGGCACCAATACATAACATCCCCGAGGTTCTCAATTGGATTCAGGTCTGGGGAACCTGCAGGCCAGTTAGTGGCATCAATGCTTTCATCATCCAGGAACTGAATACACACTCTGACAACATGAGGCCAGGCATTCTCTAACTACAATGGCTCTGAGGACTTCATCCCAGTACCTAACAGTAGTCAGGGTACTGTTGCCTACCATGTGGACACTGCAAGGATATACCTCCCTAGACAATCACTGACCCACCGCCATACTGGTCAATCTGGATGATATTGCAGGCTGCATAACCTTCACCACAGTTTCTCTGAATTCTTTCATGTCTGTCAGATGTGCTCAGTGTGAACCTGCTGTCATCTTTGAAGAGAGCAGGGCACCAATGGCAGGGCTGTCAGTTGTAGTATTCTCTGGCAAATGCTAATCGAGCTGCATAATGATGAGCTGTGACCACAGGTCCAACTAGAGAATGCCGGACCCTCATGCCACCCTCATAGAGTCTGTTTTCTAAAAGTTTGGTCAGAAACATGCACAGTAGTAGCCAGCTGGAGGTCATTTTGCAGGGATGGGGCAGTGCTACTCCTGTTCCTCCTCACACAAAGGAACAGATACCAGTCCTTCCCTGCTGGGTTGATGAAATTCTACAGTCTAGCTCTACCTGTGTAATAGCCCACCTCATGGAGACATAGCAAACCTTCTTGCAATGGCACATATGAATGTGCCATCGTGGAGGGGTTAGACTACCTGTGCAAACTGAATCGGCTGCTGGTACAGCCTCATGCTACCAATAGTGACAAAGACACTAGCAAAATGAAAAAGAATCAATCAGGAAGGATAAGGAGAGAGCAATTGTGTGTGGTCACCACCTGCAAGACCATTCTCTTTTTGGGAGTTGTCTTGCAGTTGCCTCTCCAGTGCACCTGTTGCCACTTTCCTTTGCACCAAAATAGGTGACGCTGATTCACAATTGCTTATGCTTCCTAACAAATTGAGAGATTTGGACAAATTGAAATCCCTGAAGCTTAATTGACTTTTGGTGTTAGACTGCGATAATTAAGTGTTCCCTTGATGTTTTGAGCAGTGTATTTCCATATTAATGCTCTCAATAAGTTTATCTTGTAAATTATGTAATTGACCATTTTTATACAGACATCATTATTCTCTTTTTATGTGAAAAATTAGTACTTTGTCAAAATAAACTTTACACATTTAGTAGTACTATTTGGTAGAAATAATAATCTGTGTTTTTGGAGTCAAATTTAATTAGTATGGAACAAATTGTTGTTGTTTTCTGCATTCTGCACTTGCATACCTTGCAATCTTGTCACTTTCAATGTACATCAAATATATTATTATTATCGTCTCCAGTATGACAACTGCTTTGTTTATACAGTTTTTAGTTAAAACTTTTATATGAAACATTGATTAGTGTAGTAAAGTCTCTTATGTACCGGCATCTAAAGATTTTGTGCAGAGCAATAATGTTTGGGTTTTTACTTCACTTCTAACTCATAAAAATGAAAAATATAGTGCAGGTTTGGGAGGGATGTATTACTTTATTCCATTATTATATTAGGAGAATAAGTAGTAATATAGAGAGAATATAGTAACTGATTTTGTTAAAAAACATAGTTAACATTTGTAGCATAAGAAAGTGGCTTACCTGCTGTAAAGGACAGAATGCAGTCTTAGCTGGTAGCATATAATATACAAAACTGAAAAGGCCATTTAAATTTGTTGCATTTGTAAGATGATAATTAAAAAAGTGCCTTTGCTCAACTAATTATTTCCATTATGCCTTTGTCACTGACTTGCCCAGGGTGCCACTGTGGGTTTTTTGGGATGTTTTATTTTTTATTGTTTTCTCAAAAATAAGGCAAAGCTGTCTTACATTTAGGTAGGACTGAGGCACTCCATGGATCCAAAATTATGTATTTGAATCCCATACCTGGATGCTGTTTGTGTGAAATGCCTTTGTGTACATGTATTTTTCTCCAAGTACTCTTATTTTACTCCCATATTCCAAAGATGTGCATCCTAAGTTACATGGTCCACGTGGGTGAGTACATGAGTGGGAACTCTAAAGGGTTTGGCTCCTATCTTTATGCCACAGCTGGGATAGATCTAATCCCCAAAAAGGAAATTTCTTGTCAAGGACAACTGGAGATAGATAAGGTCACCAAGGTCCGGCCCTGTTCTCCCAACAGGGGTAGGGACGGAGACGCCACCTGCACACCACCAATTGGTGTCCCCCTGTGCCTCGCACAGGTTGCGCTCCCCTCTCTTACTGGCACCCCAGCGCCCACTCGTTCGGCACCCCCTCCGAGGATTCTGCACCCCTTTAGTAGGAGCCACTCGCACCTCCGTGGCCTCCAAGAACCATGGCGGCACCCCCTCGCCAGCGGAGAGTCTTTCCTGCAGGCGGCCCGTCTCCTGAGGGCAGGTTCCCGACAAAGTGAGCCCTACTGCCAGTCCGGGGTCTGGTCCTACAAAATATAGGAAACAAAGGGTAGAACCGCTGCATAGACACCCTCTCCCAGCGTCACCACGTGCCACGCACTGGCAGCGTTCTCCCCTCCATCCGACATCCCGGCACTTGCCTGTTTGGCACCCTCTCCGTGGGTTCCGTGTCCCTCCTGGAGAATCCAACGACGGGACCGCCTCCAGTCCGTTGATCCCCGCTGACTTGAAGGCCTTCTGACGGGTGCACCCAGCACCACGTCCCTTCCTGTCGGAGGAATCGGCACACAGCCTCTCATTCCCCCTTCCACACTGGGACGCCATGACGGTTTGAGATTCCTTATAAATTAGAAAGAGCCTCTTTCCCGTCTGTCTCCCTATAGTGCGACGCGAGACCGCGGCCGACTCGGGGCGGAAAGCGCTAGGACCCGGGGCACTCAGCAGCCCGTGTCCAGGCAGCGTCCTCACGGACTCCCCCCTCGCCGCGTGCACAGCTCGTTGCGCCGTAGCTATTGTCGGAGGGCACTGACGCGGATCCGGGAAGTCCCTACCTATAAAAGAAAAAACACACCCGGCCCCCGCTCGTTGGAAACCGCTGCACTCATGCCATGCATGCCGCCAGCCCGCGACAGGGGAAGACGGCTCTCCTGAGGACCCCTGGCGGTCCGTGGGGTTCCTTTACCCCGCGGGGCTGTGTGCATGCAGCACCCGCGGCACGTGGGTGGGGTCCCCTGCTGCACCGGGCCGTCCACAACAGAATTTTGTTGTACAGGTCCCCGCCTTGTAACAGGCGGAGCATCCTGCCGACTACGCCAGATGTGGAGCCAACCCGGACACAGACAGGCGGACATGTTGTTACTCAACCACCACACATTTATTTACAATATTTACAAATAAGTTCAATGGTCACACAGACCCAAATAATGGTCACTAAGACCCAGTAGTGCACAAAACCCCCCCAAAATACTCAGTCCTGGCCACAATGCCTCTCTTCGGGCCGCCTCCACACCTCCTCTGTGCTTCGTCCTGCCTCCTCTTGACTCCAGCCCTGAATGAATGGAGACGGCCCCTTTTATATGGTTCCCGGATGAGCACCAGGTGTTCCCGGCAATCCTCCCTTGGCCACGCTCCAGCGTGGCGGAAGTGCCGGCTGTCCTCCCGGCAGCTTCCTGGGTGTCTCCCAAAGTCTTCCCCCTAGCACTTGCTGGTGTGGCGGAAGTGCTGGGGCAACAGGTCCCCAAGGCATTGGGGCGTCTCCTGGGCGGTGACCACGGGCCCCTACAGCGTGGAGCTTCCATGCCCTGTACCCGTGGCCCCCAAAGCAACCAGGAAGGCAGCCCCCACGTGGTCCCAGAAGGGCGCACGCCCACTTCCGGTCTTCCAAGGCATCCCGGCCGGGTCATCGCCCCTGGCATCCACGACAATGTATATATGTGTGTGTGTGTGTATATATATATATATGTGTATATGTATATACGTATGGATATGTATATATATATATGTTTATATGTGTGTGTGTGTGTATATATATATATATATATATATATATATATATGACAGCAACACTCATCACTCACAACAGTGACAAAACAATTACATTGACAATCATGTTACGTTATTTTCAAAATGTTTCCTTTTCTTTTTCATTACTTCTTTAACACACTAATTCTCCGCTGCAAAGCTCGGGTATTTTGCTAGTACCTTATAAACAGTGGTAAGTCTGTGAGATTAGGCATTCTAAGGCTACATATTAATAATACAATAGGGGAAAGTAGAGCAAAATATATTACTCTACCAAGATAAAACACATTGAATTATCATTTTTATCAAGGCGCTGCAATCTGTACTAACCCCTACTTTATCTGCTGTTCTTTATCTGTTTTTTGGCACAACCTGTTTAAAGCACCATGTAGTCCCTACATTGACGAATTGAAGGCCAGATGTCCACATGACCATCACCGTATAATTCTTGCATGTGACGCCTGAAAACCATGAGGACTGATTTTGATCATTTATGTTAGGTAGAATGCCCAGTGAGGGCTGGATGTTCTCGTGGCCTCAGAACCCCTGCAGATTTTGTTTTTTTTTCTCCAGCCATCTTTTTTTTTTTTTTTGTCCTTACTTTATTCTTTGTTATTTAGTATTGCCTAATCTTACTTTTATATTTCTATTTTTTATAAAAGTTTTCTTTCTTCATCTTGTAAAGTATTTTGAGCTACATCATTTCTATGAAAATGTGCTATATAAACACATGTTGTTGTTTTTGTTGACTTAAAATTCTTGTTTAAAGTAATCTGTTGAAATCAAGGTTTATACCAAGGTATGTCAAAAAGCAAAACAAGACAGTTGCACTTTTTGGAATCAACGGGTACACGTAGTCCAATATATACACATGCACTCTAGAGGTCCTATAGTAATGAACTTAATCTGTTGTCTTGTCTTTGAGAAATGTCCATTGAGAAATCGAAATGACAGATTTTTTTTGTATTTTACTATGTATTTAAAATCATTTAGGCTATTATCATGAATGTCAGAAATAACATATAACTATGTTTACTATAAAAAAATTGCAAAATTTGACTCCTGTGGTTTTGCATTTCAGCAAAAAAGATACAACTGAAAAGTTTAGTACTGCCTAATGTGGTGAGTATTTCAAAGTTATTTCCAGGTATAATTAATTAAAGCAGCAGTTTTTTTTTTGTAGACAAAGATATAACTGAAGACTGATTGACAGACTTTATTTTAATACCAACAGGAATGTTCTAAAGATGAAGGCACCAGTTCTAATGGTACATACCCTGAGCTGTAAAAAGCATATTTAGATCCACTTAAATTTAATAACCTATCGGCCCTAGATTTCTATGGCTAATAACATCACACACATTTTATAGGAACTTTAATAAAAAAGACAGACATTCATAAGCAGCATGTAGCAGGCTCTCCAGCAGTTTCTACCTTTTGTACAGCTAATTAGAGCATTTTTTTGAGAAAATTCTTTAAATAATTAATACTTTATAGAGATATTCAGTGTATGGAAAAACAACATGCAACACTGTTGGGAGAACAGAAAGTGATATGCAAAATGTACTGTTCAAATGTACATAATCAAAATAGTAATTAATAATAATTTTTATTTATATAGCACCTTTTCTAGACGAGCATTCACTCTGGAGTTGGTCCCAAGCCCCGTTAAATGGTGAGGGTTGGAGTCAGGATAGGCACCCGGCAATTAAAATGATGCCAAAATTGATATTGGAAAAGAAATAAAAATGACCATATATAAAAATGGAAATAGCTACGGAAGACAAAGAAACACCTTTTCAATGCTCAAAATTGTTAATGATTTATACAACTGTAATGCCAGATTAGGACATCATAATGGGAAATCATTTTTGAGACTAGGAGGTTTGAAAATGAGATAGGAGCATCTAGCTAGATATTTGTTCACCCAAATATTTTCCTGGCCAGATGTTGATCAAAATGCAGAAGACACTTGCATTATTTCAGTTACATTAATATTAACTGGACACATTTACATTATTAACTTTATAGAGGCTCAAATTAATCTAATTAATCAATTAATTAATCTGAATGAACTGAAGATTCCGATGCTTAGATGACTTACTCCCAAAACCAGTCATGGCCAGCTGGACTCATGTGATCAACTTATAAGAAAAGTGGCCAATAACCTTTTAAGA
Organism: Polypterus senegalus; assembly: GCF_016835505.1. Classification (NCBI taxonomy): domain Eukaryota; kingdom Metazoa; phylum Chordata; class Cladistia; order Polypteriformes; family Polypteridae; genus Polypterus; species Polypterus senegalus. The sequence continues at coordinate 89,216,572 of NC_053156.1, read as the reverse complement.
AATAAAATCTAAAAGTATGTTACATAATGATCTCTGAGTATAAAACCAGTATAAGTGTTTTTAACATAGTGGGGCATTTTGGAGTGACGTCACTTTCTTACTTTACATGCAGTATACCATTTATATTGAATGATGATTAATTTACTGTAAATGTATGCTTGGTATTAATGAAGAAAATTTAAGTGCTGTGACACGTTTTTATACGTTCACATTTTTATACATTTTTATGTTTTGATTGTTCACATCTAATCTTATCTGTTGTCTGTCATAAGCAAGTTTAATAAAAAAAAAATTAAATAAAACAATTCCACAGTTCCCTTGACACTTCAGAAAAGACTACTATAAATGCTATGAATCTAAATGTTTTAGAGGAATCTTTCCAACAAGTCAATGACTGCTTAAGATGTTAATTAATCCATTTATCTCTTTAAATGTAGCTAATTATAGTTTCATATTTATTTTCATAAAGTGCACTCTTAGAAGTAGAACACACAAAAACAAAAGGAGTAAATTCCATCCCAATTATAAATAATATAACTTCCCCGAGTCAAGTCATGTTATGTATTTAATGTCAAAGGATGATTTTTGCAGGTTCAAAGTATGTTTGGCCAAACTGTGAGATTTCATTCAACGTTATGGCTATGTGATTGTAAAAGAATATAGTTCATTATATAAAACTATTATTATATTACAATGTAAACCGAGACGATACATTTTTAAAAAATGATTTGCAGTTATTTGAAGCATTTATGTGCTCAATGTCATAGTGAAGACTTTGAAATGAAATTTTCAGCCAAATTAAACTTAAAAACAGACCCTTCTCTAAACAGTTTCTAAGAAAATAAGACTATCATCAACGGAGATTAATGTCACAGTCACTGGCATCAAAAGAGAATTTGAGAGCTTTTCTCTATCTTGGAAAAAAGGTAACCTCTTCCTAAATGTGAGAAAAGTAGTGTCATAAAACTAAAGTGCAAAAATATTATTTATTTAAATAAAAATTATGTATTTATTTTAGCAAAGCTCTCAAAATAGATTTGACGAAAGAGAGACAACACAATATCGAATAAAAGATAACTGAACACAATCCTCAAGAAATATTAAGTGGATGACTTACTAGCTTACTACTCATGAAAATACATTTTTCAAAGTGGTTTTATTCAGAGCGATGCATTAGGGGATCAAATTTTGGTTCCTAAAAGAACCATCCTTGGGAAGATTTCAGAAAGAATTTTTTTAGATACATTACAGCTTTCATTAATAGCCATGAATAGACAATGATAGATTTAAGAAATACCAATATGTTCATGATTTTATAAGAACGTTTGCTGCATTTAACCACACATGATCTTGATCTGATAGCATCCTGCCAGATAGCCAAATATGTATCAGCTACATATTAGGACCTATTTCAAAACCCAAACGACCAATTTCATATGCAAAGAATCCTTCCCAGAGTTAAGTGGTTCTTTCTCAAGCTATAGTTCTAAGAGGAACCACACAACACAGGAAAGTGCCAATACAGAACCATTATTTTGAAGAGTGTATCATCCAAATATCTATACTACTTTCAGAGCTATTCCTGGAGCTACTTCCATGGTCAGAAATTTACACCTAGCGGTGTCAGGGAGTTTTCTTCTTGATCTGCCAGTTCCCCTATTTCCCCCTATTTACATGGGTGCCCTCAGTATGACTACTTATAATGCATCATTAGAGCAATTAGGGCATGCCATACCTATCCCTATTTACTCGAAAAGGCAATTTTCATTCACCAGTTTGGGTTCTTCCTTTGAAGTACAGATCTTGCAAGGACAATCCCCTTTCATGAGCCACTCCTTTGCCTCTTCAAAGCACACACACACATATAGTATAGTATATCATTAGCATTTTATATAATATAGTATAGACAGAAGCATAATAAAGTCTAGTGGATAAACAGAGAATAAGGAAAAAGGAAAACACTATTTCTGATGCGTGGATAGAATTTGGTCTCAATTCAATAATTCAGTAAGTTTTGTTGTGAAAAATAACTGGGCACCACTTCTATTATTTATTTATTTATTTAATACATGTCCTGTTGCATCCTCTAAATGTGTAAAGTCTTAAGATTTTTTGGCATTATTATAAACAGAATACAGCTACAAAATTTCAAGTGGACTTCCATTGTGCCTGTATTTTTATACGATCACCATATTTGGGATATCTAATCATGCTGATGCTCTGAATCTTGCTGGTGATCTTACTTCCTTTTGTCCTTATATATCAGCATTTATTTTAGCATTACTTCACAGTTTTAATACCTTCTCAGGTATAACACCATGTGGTGGCTTCATTTATTAGTTTAATTAAATGATCAGCAAGACACTAGAAAAAGCATATATTTAACATTCTTCCATTTATCCTTATTAACATTTTAAGATTATTTTATGACCTATTTTGTTGCTATATAACTCACCTGTCCAAGCTCATGGCGGTCATGATTGCACTACATGCAAACTGGTTGCATGTGTCTAGTGATGTAATGATGGTACAAAGGGGGCTTCCAAAAACCCACTCTCCTCTTCGTGCCCATTGGTGAATCAAGAATGGCATTCCAATAACATGAACTAGGTCAGCAACCGCCAAGTTACAAATATATACATCTGGGATGGTCTTCTTTGCAGACCTGCAATATTACCAGATACAAATCAATTAATATTTTTCTCCAAATTGAAATCTCAAGACAAATAAATGAAATTAACACATCCAGCATTAGGTAATATTTGCATATAGTTATAAGTAGAGGTTTGTCTGTGTGCAGATAAAGGTAATTTACTTTTTATTTATTATCTAGAGCGTCATAGCTAGAAGCTTAATCAAACAGTCACTGCAGTGTAACTTATATTATCACTTTTCCAAGCTGTGCTAAAAATTTTAAATATGCATTTCTTTAAAATTGTTTCGTCATTGTGAAGTGTTTTGGAATGGTTGGCACTGAAGGTATAACAAAATGTTAGAATGCTTCCAGACCTACATATTGAGACACTTCGCTGGAAAAAAAGCACCTTAATTCTTCACAGTGCAGAAATGTTAATGATTTGATTATCTCTTTTCCCATCCAGCTTCATCCAGTATGGAGACACGACTAGTCATGAATGAACCCTAAGGAATTAGCTTCACCGTAAGTTCGGCAAATTCATGGAAATTTTCAGGAACTTTGCAGAATTTCATAAAATGTAATGAACTCAATAAGACTGAGGAGCTGAACTAGTTCTGAGTGTCTTAAAAAAGTGTGATGGTGTTTTAATTTCCCTACGAGCCAGGTTAACCTCTGCCGACAACTGATTATTGTGGCCAAAGATGTGATCTAAGCTATGAGGTAGCAGTGCTAACCACTGTGCCAAGGAGGCTCAAACAACAAAAGATGAAGACAGAAGGATAAAAACAAACAGAATACAACAACTGGCTACAAGCAAACTATAAGTAAAAAAATGTACATTGTTGTGGTCTACAGCATGAGACTAGCCGGTTGCATTGTCTGAAGCAGTGGCACCAGGTGCAGTTGGAATATTTGTTTTGCTTCTGATCACTGTGAAGATGCTTTGCACTTTTTTCATCTATTTAGAAGATAGAAATGCCTTGTAAACATTAATACATTTTTTGTAATTATTATTATTTCACAAGGTCACATATGTTTACTTTCTCAGGGAGAGCTCATTTAAGGCTAGATTGTAGCTGCGGCACATGGTCAATTATGCATGCAAATTAGCTATGCAGCACTACTCTGCCACTGCAGAGGGATCAATGTTATATATCCGGTGGCATTATCCATAATATTTTATTCATGGTCAGCTAATGCTCCCACAATCTGACACTGTTAGTTTTCAAATAAAGACATGCTATAACAGACGTTAATTCAAATGAGGATGAGGGTTCTACATCGGAGAAAGAGAAGACCTCCCCACAAGAAATGTCCACTCACACATAAGAGCAGCACAGCTGCACCAGGCGTAAAGATGAAAGATGGCACTGTTTGTATATAGCAGGAGGTTGGGTGTCGTCCTGCCAGTGAATCTGCCACACGCATGTCCTTCAACGAAACAGCTGGGCTTAGAGAGCTCCCCAAGGTATCATGTGATTATGTTTTGTGATATGCAATGCCACTCCTTATTCAAGAAAATATCCCAGTCATCCCACAGGAGAAAGACTTTCCAAGACTAAGGTCATAAAGCTTATGGAGCCGTTTCTTGGCAAAGGCAGAAGCGTAACAACATTTGGGTAAAGTGTGACAGAAGCTTCCATCTGCAGCTAAAGTCATTCGCATACTAAAGTAGTATTGCACATATACTTTGTCAGCATGCCCATGTCGATCAAACACAGGAAGTTAATGCATACTGGGTAAATGGCTGGAATATTGATCAAGTTGGAACATCGTGCAAGGCCAAAGCAGCTTGGCAAAGTTCTGTCATATTATGCTGGCTTGGCAAAGCTTCAGAGTGCACTGAGGGCACTCAGAAGGTGAATTTCCAGGAAAATATTTGGGTGAACAAGGAACAAGGTCACTGGCAAATACAGCCTGTTTCCTGCAAACACTTCAGTAAATTCATACACACACCCATATTATCTTATGCAGGATACTTTAAGAATTGCCTTTCAGCAGAGAAATGTGCAGCTTTGTGATGTAAACTATATAAAGACAGTGATTGGAATGGAGTTTGGAATTACAAGACAAAACAGTAAACCATGTAATATTTTTGAAATAAAAAGTAGATCCACTGTTTCCTCATTTAATCTATACTAATAAAAGGCAAAGCCCTCACTCACTCACTCACTCACTCACTCACTGACTCATCACTAATTCTCCAACTTCCCGTGTGGGTGGAAGGCTGAAATTTGGCAGGTTCATTCCTTACAAAGGCCAGTTAAACTTAACCATGCATCACAGGGAAATTAATGGAAGGAATCTATACTAATAAACGGCAAAGCCCTCACTGACTCACTCACTCACTCACTCACTCACTCACTCACTCACTCATTCACTGACTCATCACTAATTCTCCAACTTCCCGTGTAGGTAGAAGGCTGAAATTTGGTAGGGTTATTCCTTACAGCTTCCGTACAAAAGTTGGGCAGGTTTTATATCGAAATTCTACGCGTAATGGTCATAACTGGAAGCAGTTTTTCTCCATTTACTGTAATGGAGATGAGCTTCAACGCCGTGGGGCGGAGTTTCGTGTGACATCATCACGCCTCCTACGTAATCACGCAGTACATAGAAAACCAGGAAGACCTCAAAAAGCGCTCAAGAAAACATGCATTATATAATTGAGAAGGCAGCGAAACAATAAGAAGCGAGCGAGTGACATATACAACCATATTCATGAGTTCTGCTACTTCGGAAACAAAGCACGATGTAAACCTACACTTTAAATTAAGTTCATAGACCGGCTGCCGCTGGCGTTTGTAATTTAGTGCCTGCACATATAAGGCCGTCCGTCAGCGGCAATCCAATAGCAAACTTCCACTGGTAAATATTCACGGGTGAAGGACTGCGCTTATGGAGAGGAAGATGAGATGGTCAGGGTGGTGTTTGACACAAACTCAGCGAAACTGCGAGAGAAAGTTTTAAGTGCCAGGACTAAGGTAACATTAAATACAGCCATGGACATAGCAGGAGATGGCACCAGCACAGCTTCGATGCATGTACACCGAGCGGCTCACGTGAACTGACGCAGTGCACAGATAAAAGCAACAGTTCCAAAGAGCACTGAACAAAAACCGAATTACACAATTGAAAAGGCAGCAAAAATATGAAGCGCCTGATAAGCATATTCATAAATGCAGCTACTGTGGAAACAAAGCACACGGTGGAAAAGTCAATGTCCCGCTAAAGGAAGACAGTGTAAAAACCCGTGCATGCAGTGTGTCAGGTCTCAGATAAAGAAGAAGACGAGCTGTTTATTGATGCAGTAAGAAACGAATCGATGAAAGAAACCTGTCATCTTTACAACGATTGACAAACACGGAATGTAACTTGAACACAACACATCCTACAAATACGAACCTGATTGAAAGAAATAATGATAATGAAATCCTTGATGACAGCAACACTCAGTAACACTCACAAAACAAATACTGTATATTGACAGTCATGTTACGTTATTTTTAAAATGTTCCCTTTTCTTTTCTACCTTTTTAACACACTACTTCTCCATGATACGCGGGTATATATATATGTATATATATATATACCGATCTACATACTCGAATAATGGATACTTTATTCGCCATCAATGATTGTTTTGGTAAAGCCATACTCAGTGTATTCATTAGATGAACGGTAAAAAAGTAAGAGCGAGGGAAGGATGACTCATTGAGGCATGCAGGCTGTAGTGCGCGTCAACTCTATCTGAATTGCGTGATCACATTTGAAAAATATATCTTTTCAAGTTCTATTTAGTCCATATGTGTCAAACTCAAGGGCGGGCCACATCCGCCCGGCGTAATTATATCCGCCCGAGATCATTTTATATACTGTATTATTGTTATTAATGGCCCGGGTATATGAAGTGCTGGTAACACAATAAACTACAGATCCCATAATGCAGCGCTTCAGCTGCCTTGCCGAACACTTACCGCTTACTAGAGTTATTGCGCACTGAGTTTGCACGGCGCTTTGGTGACTTTGAAGAACAAAAAAAGTCCGTCTACATGCGGCTCGAACCTTGTGCATGTTTGGTAGCACATATCTGTGTGAGAAGCTCTTCTCAGTGATAAAGACTAACAAAACAGCACACAGGAGTCGCCTCACTGATGAGCACCTGCAATCCATCCTGAGAATCTCCAAAACACAGAACCTCACAGCAAACAGAAACGAACTTGTGGCCAAAAAAAGATGCCAGGCGTCCAGCTCTAAAATGACATATGAGCAAAGACAACTGAATGATTTGATTTTATATTGCACGTAAGAGCGGGAGTCAACCGTTTTAACAAACAGCGTATTGCACTGATACGAAATAGCTGTGTGTGTATATATGTAGATATGTATGTATATGTTTATATGTGTGTGTGTATGTATGTATATATATATATATATGTATTTGTGTGTGTATATATGTGTGTGTATGTATGTATATGTGTGTATATATGTGTGTGTATATATGTAGATATATATGTATGTATATATGTGTATATGTATAGATATGTATATATATATGTTTGTGTGTGTGTGTAAATATATATATATATATATATATATATATATATATATATGACAACAACACTCATCACTCACAACAGTGACAAAACAATTACATTGACAATCAGGTTACGTTATTTTCAAAATGTTTCCTTTTCTTTTCATTGCTTCTTTAACACACTACTTCTCCGCTGCGAAGCGCGGGTATTTTGCTAGTGTATATATATATCCCGATCTACATACTCGAATAATGCATACTTTATTCGCCATCAATGATTGTTTTGGTAAAGCCATACTCAGTGTATTCATTAGATGAACGGTAAAAAAGTAAGAGCGAGGAGGATGACTTATTGAGGCATGCAGGCTGTAGTGCGCAACTCTATCTGAATTGCGCGATCACATTTGAAAAATATATCTTTTCAAGTTCTATTTAGTCCATATGTGTCAAACTCAAGGGCATGGCCACATCCGCCCAGCGTGTAATTATATCTGGCCCGCGAGATCATTTTATATACTGTATTATTGTTATTAATGGCCCGGGTATATGAAGTGCTGGTAACACAATAAACTACAGATCCCATAATGCAATTCAACGCTTCAGCTGCCTTGCCGAACACTTACCGCGTTAATCAAGTCTAGCTTATGATGCTGCAAGTTATTGCGAAGCTAGCCCACACGATGCTGAAGAGAAAAGTTGATTCTGAAAATAGAGCCTTTAAAAACCGATGGGAGGCTGAGTATATGTTTACTGAACCCGTGTGTCTCATTTGTGGAGCTAATGTGGCTGTAATTACAGAATTTAATCTAAGACGGCACTATGAGACAAAACATCAGGGTAACCTGAATGCAATGCAGAAGATACAGAAAGCAGAATAATTAAATAAGAATCTGACACTTCAGCGGACGTTTTTACCCGTGCACAATCACAAAGTGATTTCAAGTGAAGCTGCTTTTATGGGAGACACAAATGCATCAGTGCACCTTGCCCCACTTTCCCTGTTGCCAAGTAATGTTAAACCAAGTCGTCACTACGGTGTTCCCAAATACGCACTTTGCTGATAAACTGAGCGCACTGTGCACTGAGTTTGCACGGCGCTTTGGTGACTTTGAAGAACAAAAAAAGTCCGTCTACATGCGGCTCGAACCTTGTGCATGTTTGGTAGCACATATCTGTGTGAGAAGCTCTTCTTAGTGATAAAGAATAACAAAACAGCACACAGGAGTCGCCTCACTGATGAGCACCTGCAATCCATCCTGAGAATCTTCACAACACAGAACCTCACACCAAACATAAACGAACTTGTTGCCAAAAAAAGATGCCAGGCGTCCAGCTCTAAAATGACATATGAGCAAAGACAACTGAATGATTTGATTTGTTATTGCTGAAAGGAACACATTTTAGTTATATTTCCAGGTTTTGTTATGCAGCATGTTCATATTTGAATTTGTATAATTTTGACAGGATATATTTTTATGGAAAGCAAAATCTTTTGGGATATTTAAAATCTAAGTTTATTTTCTATATAAAATTACATAAGAGTAAAGAAATTTGAATGTTTGTTCTTTTAACGTTTACTTTATTTCTAACTTGTATAATTTAGACAGAATATATTTTTATGGAGAGCAAAATATTATAAATTGTTTAAGGTTTGAGTTGATTTATTCACGAATAATATTCCTGTCTGTTTTTACCATTCCTACCAAAGATATTTCTGTCGACTAAATAAAAATTCCATCTATTTAAAATTTAAATAGAACTTGAACAAATACGATAGTTCATAATATCCATGCAGACTTGCACGTAAGAGCGGGAGTTATCCGTTTTAACAAGCAGCGTATTGCACTGATACGAAATAGCTGTGTGTGTATAAATGTAGATATGTATGTATATGTATATATATGTTTATATATGTGTGTGTATGTATATATATATATATATATGTATTTGTGTGTATATATGTGTGTGTATGTATGTATGTGTGTTATATATATATATATGTTTATGTGTGTGTGTAAATATATATATATATATTTATATGTATATATATATGTATATATATATATATATATATATGACAACAACACTCATCACTCACAACAGTGACAAAACAATTACATTGACAATCATGTTACGTTATTTTCAAAATGTTTCCTTTTCTTTTTCATTGCTTCTTTAACACACTACTTCTCCGCTGCGAAGTGCGGGTATTTTGCTAGTTAAAGTATAAACAGACTGACAGCCTTCAGGGTATGCTTATTGTCAGCTTTGCAGCTAAATCTACAGTAGCTGAAAGAATTAAAAGTGTCTTAGGGTTAATTACAATTAACATTTAAGTGTTAGCACAGCAATTTATAGTAATAGATGGAACAGAAACTGTTACTTCATTATATATTTCACTGCATTGCTGAGAGGATAGGTCATTTCAAACAGGATTTTTAAACTTGTGTTAAAATAAATGTGTGGAAGTGTGCCTTGTTTTCCTGGCTAACACAAGGTTGATAGGGCAAGGAAACTGCCACCCTGGCACAGGGCATGTTGACCTGTTTTCCTGACTATTCATTGTTTAGCCCCTTTCTGTACCTTAATTTCCTGACCTACAATAAAAATCCTTGTCCCTTGGAATGTGATTATTTCATCTGATTTAAACATCTTGTCTCATTGCTGCAGCCATGTTATCATTGACATTGACACAAATCCCAACTGCTACCATGTGGCTGTCAGTGGAGCTGTATGTGACACTACTGCATAGTAGCTGTTTAAAATGGTGAAATACTTTCTGAAGCATCTATGGTTTAGATCAAAAAATCTAAAAAAAAAGTATTAAAATTCAAAAAAAGGACAGCATGTTAATTTAGACTAGGAAAAGACCTTACTTCTTGAGAACAATTGATTATGTTTTGGATTTGGTGAATAGTATTTTGTGTGTCTCTTATAAGACCCGCAGCATACTTAACAACCATTCTTTTGCTTTAGCCTTAGCTACATTTGTCCATCTTTATTTCTATCAGAAATATAGTAATACTCTGAACCTTCAGGCCAGTTTCTCCATTTTTCAAGGGACAGCATAAATACTAAAAACATTAATGATTTTGCACAGCAGAATTTTTTTTTGAGAACAGAAGGCCCATACTATACTTTTCACGTCTCTCTGATGCAAAATACATATTTATTTCCTACCTCGCACTTTTTCTCTTCAACAATAACCTGCTGTTGTTTTCCTCCTTGCCAGACAAGCCCTTGTCCCAACTTCTCTCCTGACTTTAAGCTTTCTGACATAATCCAGAACTGCAATTACTCCTGACACCACCCCAGCCTTCCTGTAAGCACTTCAGGGTCACTGCTATTTCCACAGAGACTTCTTCAAATACTACAGTGCCCAGAAGCCTCCGAGGGAATCTTAACTAAATTCTGTTGCCGCGACAGCCAAGAGAAGTTAATGTATATCATTTGGGACACATGCTGGCATTGAAGATGCCTCTTCTTCTGATTATAAGCCAATTGGTTTTAATATAACTTTGCCCTTTAAATGCCCTACTTCTAGTGCACCAGGTCTTTTCTTTAAAGGTCTATGAATTCTTTTACTGCCAGGCATTTTGCAAAGGCTTATGCTGATTTATTTTCTTGAGAGTGGATCTCCTTAGTTGAGTACCCAAGAGCTCATTAGCCTTTCTTGTTTCTCCTGGTCAGCTGTTCTGGACTCTGTTACACTTTAAAAACCTAACAAAATTGTAAATTGAATTTATTTATATAAAAGGTGGATAATATTAGATGTCACAGGTCACCCTCTCTTTTTGATCCTGTTCTGTCTTATATTAATACAACTTGTAATTAGCATGAAGCTTACATCATCTCCTTTTTATGTTATTCTTACTTACCCTTTAAAACATACATTTGATATTATTGATCTTAGTTTTCAGTCTATTATAAACTTTTGCTTACTTTCTGGTACTGTCCAAGCATGTTTTATGTTGTTGTTTAGTCTTTGCTTAAAAAGCAAGGCATTAATATTAATTATTTAGATAATTATTGCTCCATTTATAACTGGTACTTTCTGTCTTAAATCCTAGAAAGGGTAATTTTTTATCAACTATTGACTTTAATTGGCAAAAATTACATACTTAAAAAATTTTAGTTTAGTGTTAGAGCACTTCAAAGCACATAATCTTTTTGATATACTTGTATATATCTTTTCATTTTCGTTTTCCCAGCTTTATTTAGTCATTTGTTGTATAAGTTCAACTTGATTGTATGAAATGTTGATTTCAAGTTGGTTCTCTTCATATTTTAAGCATTGAACTTTTCCAATTTATATTGTCAAATTTCCCACCTCTTCTGCTGTTATCTGCTATGGAATGCCTCATGGCTCTATTCTAGGACCTAAGCTTTTTTCTATCTGTATGCTCCCATTGGGAGATATCACTTATAATTATAACATCTCTTTTCATAGCTACGCTGATGATACACATCACCCTCATTTACCAATTTCCCAGAATTACAGGAGCTTACAAAAGTTTACAAAATTAATTGATTTCATTTTCATTTCTTCCTATACTACTCATCCTCATACTTTTTAAGAAGTATTATTTGTTCTATAAGATTTTAAAAAATGTTTTGTCTTTGGGTCGTGATTTTTATATTACTGGGAATTCAGGTAATATTACATATACCAAGTAATATCAGCACTACTTTTGCAGGTTACGACCTGTGGCCACCGGGGGTGCACCAGCTCCCCAAGCACCCAACACAACAAACACAAGGCACAAGTTCAGCACAACACACATTTACTTTAAATATATGAAACATTTCCCAAGTCTCCCACCTACACAGCACAATATAAAATACAACCACAATCAATAAAACAGCACTTTGGCTCTTCTCTCTTTGTCTTCTCTCTCTCTCTCTCCTTATGCCTCCACTAAAGGTAATCACAGTTTGTCTGTCCTTCTCCACTTTAAGCCCATCTGGGAGTACACTAAATACAGCTGTTAGTGGGTTAGGAGGGATTGTGACACCAAGGCAGTCTGATAGGCATTAAAAGATTTTGGTACAGAATGATGCTCATTTGGAGCAGGTCCAGAACATGTGGCCTAGTGAGGCTGGAACTTGATTGCAACATTCGCAGGTTGGATCTTGCCCTAGAAACATTATGGACAATTTTAAGCGAAACAGATGTTGTCGCTATATCATTTTAAGTTGAATAATTGTATGCTTTGCACATATGGAGCTCGAGTAGATTCTCTGCATTGCTACCTTCCACTCCTTTTCTGAGATATTGAGTGAGAGATCCTTTTCCCATTGTCGTCTTGGATCTTTGAAAGGGAGGGCATGGTAGGTAGTATTTAATAAGTCAAAGGCCACTTTGGGGATCCAGAAAAGGTCTATAATATGCCTCATGCGTGTGCTTTTTTAATTAATTTATTTTCAACAGATTTTTTGAATTGTGCTTAAACTTTATTTTTATTCAACACAAATGATATTTAAATACAGTATCTTCCACACATTATAAAATGCACCTTTAATATGTGATATATGTTTGTTACAATATACCTTGTGTCTCTTAGCTGTCATGTTCTTTTTGTCTGTCTCTATTTGTTCTCATTTCCTTCCGTTAATATTTGTTTCATATGTTAATCACGCCCCCCCACCCCCAACCATCACTTTAGCTCTATTAATCATCAATTACTTAGGTGTGCTGCTGAGATTCTGCACTTAAAGGTCTTGTTGTGCCTTTTTACTGGGGCATTATGCTAATTCATCTTTCCTGTGAGACTCCTATTCAATGTGATGGCCTTCTTCAAGGCAAGTCCTATAGCTTCGGAATATTGTTAAGTATGGAATTTCCTGGTAGTAGTGTGTTTATTGCCTTTCAAGTTTGATTTATGGATTTGAATTAAAAATTAGGTTTTGCTACACAACATTTCAGTTTGCTTGTTTTTTAATGTTCACTTCCTTGTAGTTTTGACTACTTCTTGGAGGTTTTCTGTTACCCTTTTCTTCTTGAGCCAGATGTACATTCTTGATTTGGTTTTGGTCTTATTTTTTTACAGTAAATTTTATCTTGCACTGCTTGGGTAATTTTTGTTGCTTAGGTATTGTCTCTATCTTGATAGTTAGCTTTAAATGTTCTTTTAGTGTTAAATAAACCAGTCAAATTTTGAATAATTAATTGCTTAGCAAAGTATTTTTAAGGGAATTCCCGAAAACACAGTAGTTTTGGATTTGGATAGGTGTGCCCATGACAGGCTTAAATCCCAGTGCTACCATAATATCAGCAAGGAGCTGATTATTAATCTGGCAGGGGTGAAAGAGATGAGAGATTCTCCTATCTCCTGCCTATAATAATCATTTGAAGAAAGAGTAATGTTGAGTAATGCTTACTGCTAATTTATTTGTAGTCAGCTTTTGCACCAATAACACTATTTCATAAGGCACACAAATGCTAATCTGTCAGTCAGATTCAGAAGAATAACCAATAAAAAAGCAATATGTCATTTTCTATGTACCTGGTTTTACGTGAACATAATTTGCTCTGGACAGAATATATAAGAATCATGACTGAATGAAGTTTTATCAGTATTTCTTCTACCTACCATTTTATCTTTAACCACAATGCCTGTCGTGATACAAGAAGTAAGTTGTACTGTTCACCAAATGAGACAGAAATGTAAGTTACAGTATGTTGATAATTAAAAGATGTTAAAAAAGACTTCCAGAATAAGACATTCACAGATTAGAATTGTTGCAGGCAATCCAAATACGGAGTAGGCCAATGAGTCTGGTTATTCAAAGAGAATTTATGCAGGTGCTGACTAAGAATTTTGTACCAAATTAAATTGGTCCTTATGAAACTGTTTGCCACATATGTCCAGTTATGTGACATCTAATGTTGGCAAGTGAATTCAGACTTCATCACTCGTTTCACTAATTTCACTATTAGTTGGTGTAATATCAGATCTATCCATTATATAAAAGCAAGCTAACATGATATTTATTACTTACAGTGAGTAGAAGAAGCTACATTTAACACACTTGGCAGAATCAGCAAAAACAGGCAGGGGATGGCAAACATTTTATCAAATATCATTTGTGAAAACGGTAAATGTGAAACAAACCCTGAACTACAAAACTATCCTTAATTGACTTCCTGCAATTCTCACACTCTCCAAAGAAATTCTAATATTTTATTCCAATTGTTCACTAATTTGTGTACAGTTAACAAATTGGCAAGAAGAAAAAAGACATAGAACCACATACAGTAGGTCCAGTTCTTAAATCACTGCATTTGTTTCCAGTTGTCTTTTGGGTTGATTCTAACTCTAATATTAAAGAAGCCCCATTGGTCTTATCTTTTAAATCAAGGCTAAAGATCCATCATTATATCATAGTATACTTTAACCAGCACATGTTATACATACATGCTATAATGCTGGGATGGAACCCAGATGCATATGATCCTGAACTAGACTTGATAATGTTATGTTACTTTAGAAGAAAGTATTATGAGCAACCTGAGCAGCAGTTCTAACAAGATTGCGACCTCTGCCTAAATTACAATGGAGCAGAATTTAGAGACTAACAAATCATTTTTATTCATTTATTTTTAGTGGGTTTTAATCCTTTATTCACCATTTACAATTTCTTGTATTAGGATTTTGTCATTTTTTGCTTACCTCAACTTTTTCTCCATAGATGCACTCAGAGTTTTAGGTGTCAGAAGCAGAGTCAGCTATTTGTAAAAAGCTCCTAAAGCAATTGCAGGTAAAGGGCCTTGCTCAAAGGCCCAACAGAGTAGCGTTCTTTCTGTCACTCTCAGGATTCGAAACTGCAACCTTTAAGTTACCAGCCCAGATCCTTTAGCCAAAGTCACCACCCAGTCAACATATTGAGCTTTTGTTATGTTATACTTTAAAACAGTTTAGTATTACGTTCCAATATGGCAATTAAAAGTCACTAAAAGTTAATAATTATTAATGTTATAACATTATTCACAACATGCACAGAAAAATAAAAAAATGACTAAACATGTAAAATAATAACCACAGCTGGCTGCCATACTTGCCCTTCAAATTAAACTTAGACAATTTATATTATACAAAACAAGTCCATTATTTTCCAGTCATGTTGCATTTATGAAAAGTATTCCAGATTTGAAAATGAATTTTCTTACCAAGCTGAATTACCATAAGATTCTGTCGACATTGAATCTGACACTACAGAATACAAAGACTTTGAATCAGCTCCCACGATGAACAGAAATGGTGTAATGGTGTTTATTAAAAATATCATACTTACTATAATAAACTTACAGTCCCAAACTTTTATTAAATATTAAAATTCATCCCAGAGACACAGAAGAAAACAAAGTATCAACAATTAAATAAGCATATGTATAGGATCATGATGTCCTAGTTGCCAGCCAATTTAACATACTGTAGTGTGCATAGCCTCCATTAAAATGCATTTTTTACAGGCTAATGAGTAATGCAAAAATTGATTTAGGGTGATCTCTGAAAGTGGTTTAAAGTTTTGGATTTATAATAAATTATTTTTGTGAATTATACATTTCAACAATTTGATGCATTAAAAAATTGATGTATTTATAGAGTACAATGTTTATAACCATTTCTTATTTATTTCAGCATTCTCATATTAAAGTAGTCTTCTACATTTATGATGAATGTAGAGGTAACTGATACTGAATATGGCTCCTATAACTTTATAGAGGAAAGCGGTAGGTTTAAAATGGACGGATGAATATTTGCACAGTATAACAAATGTTTGTATTAATTTTATTATGTACAAGGAAAGTTAACTGGGAAACAGATTACACTTCCTTTATTTCATTAGTATACTGTACATAGGAAAAAATAAGTTTCAAAACACCTTTATATCCACCTTGCAGTGACAAGTACACTATTTAATGTACCATTTACATTTTATAAAGTGGTGAATTATGGTCTTATTGAGAATTAATTTCAAAATCATCATTATCACTGTTCTCATGAAGACACACAGCTTCACAAAGCACCCTGAGGTTGTTTAAGCTTTCTACCTGCTCTTCTTTATGTGTTTACAGTTTTGTAATTAACTACTGTATGGCCACTCAATGAATTATCACTTTAGCTTTTGCTAATACTGGTAACAAATTAAAACAATCAACAAGATGTTCAACCAGGTAAATCAATTTAATGTACAAAAAGAAGGGATCTCTGTTTTACTTTCCAGCTGGGACATCAAAAAATGAAGAAATCTGGGGTGCACTACCTAAAAGATTCATAACACTAAGTACTTCATTATCCCGTAGTTAAGATTGTTCAGTAATTATTGGGTGTTTCCTGAAACCCTTCAAAACTAAAGTAGTACTTAATCTCACTTATAAATAAACGAGTGACCAAGCCACTTGTTATTTTTTACATAATTCTTTATTTGGCTTTTGCCTGTGATTCTTCCACAGAGAGGGAGGTTGCCCTAAGTAGATCACAAAAAACACACTGACACTCTTGTACAATGTAATATTATTATTATTATTAAATTAATGTTGCAATATAAATATAAAATGATAATGTAGGTTATAAATTAGTGCAAAATGAGCTCTTTATAGCTTTGATAATTTAACTAATCAAACTTGTTATGTAATCAGTCACATCCTTTTTAGTGGGAAATTGAATCGCCCCTTAGTACCAGCAATGACAATGGCATGTGTCCAGAGAAGTGGACAACTCACCTGGATATGCCATTTGAAACAGCACCGCCCAAGAATCTAAATCGTAGATCTACATGTGGACATGAACCCCTTGAATCATTTTCGTAATTAACAATTGATAGAGAAACACAGCAAATACAAGGGTGAAATAATAAACCTCCTTGGTCTGGTGCAGGATAAATCTGAAAGAGGAACACACCAGAATTTGTCTGAGTTCCCACTGCTGATGGTTCTCTGTTGCTGTGCCACTGGTAAATTTCTCCTGACTGTGCAAGGTTGCTATGTCCAAATCTGTGCATGTAATGAACAGATTACTATTTTGCCATGCACGTAACAAACTCTGAGGTTGTGGACTCAAATCCTGCTACTGACAATGTATTAACATATGTAACTCACCTCACCTACCTATGCTCCAACTGAAAAAAGGAAATAAACTTAACCAAATGTATCCAAAATGTTGCCAAGTCACCTTGTATATAGGTGTCAGCCAAATTAGTAATTTAAAAAAATAAATAAATAGTTAATAATAACAATACTACAATGTCTTACATGACACTAAGATTGGTTTTCATGCAGTTGCAGCCATACCTGACATTACAGGTGCAGTGGAAGGAGTGCTCATCTCAAATTCACTTTCCCATCCCCTTGAATCCCAGCGTTAAATGTCCAAGCGATATGCAACCCACAATCAGGGATGTTTTGCAGATCTTGTTGCCAAGCAGCCTGAGAGTGCACATGATGCTTACAGCTGTCCCAGCTGTGAAGTGTGTCAGATGGCAGGGGGTGGTGTGTTTGCTGGTGATTTCTTGCTAGGTGACAGTGAATGCCCGCTTTGCGAATACTTGCTAACTCCAGTGTTGGGGCTTCCATGAACCTTGGAAAACAACACTTCTTTATTTTTTTGCCAGCTCCTCCATAAGTTCTCTTTTGTGATGGGTTGCTTTTTTTATCGCTCCTTGCCATTGTTCTTGTTTGCAAGAAAAACTCACTTCTGAGCCCGTTTATAGATTTTTGACTAATAAATTTATATATATTGTGACCACTAGGGGGCATTACAACACCCCAGACTAGGTCCCAGTATAAAAAAAGGTTTATTTGCACTAATAACTTACAAAAAGGCTCCAAAAGTGGCATAAACACAGATATTCTTTCCTTTCTATCTTTCTCTCTCTCTCACTTTCTTTTCTTCTTCTCCCTCTATCCCCCCAAACCAACTCCAACTCGCCTGGATAAAGACAAGCAGCTATTTTATTCAGGACCAGGAAGTACTTCCAGTGATATGCCATAGCCCATCGAAAGCACTTCGGATCAAATGGAAGCCCCATAAATTAGGGATTACTAATTCTGGTAGTTCCTCCAGCAGGACAACAGGTTACTGAAATACAGTACTATAATACATTAGCTGAATCTGTCCTAACTACTAAGTTATAATTAGTTCTCAGAATCAAAGTAGGTGTTCTGATGTTTCGGTGTAAACAATGCTTTGTTCCTTTCCTGGTCAGCTTTCTCCAGACACTTGGAAGGATTTTCATTGTGCTTTTCTTTCCTTGTTTTAGGAAGTCTGTCTCCTTTGCTTTAGCCACACCTTCTAGTTGTGAGTGGTACTGCACCCTTTTTCTCTGAGATTTAAACTCACCATGTTGGTCCACCTGTGGCAAGCAGAATCATGTCTACCATTTTCAGTAAGACAAATGTGTGGCTCTATGTACAGTCTGCCTCTGTTTGTGCTCTTGCTATCTTAGCTAGTTTTGAACTAATGGAACCCCTCATCCAACTTCTCGTATGGAGTGTTTTCCATTTTCCCAGTCCACTGCTGATTCTTTGGAGTAAAAGGGATTGCTTTAGCCTTTGTTACAGTCACACCTTATAGGCACTGGGGTCTCTGCCATAGAGAAAAAAGTTATGGCCAGGTTGAAGGCAATGAACTGCTGAAGGAAACCATGATGGTCTGATGTTTGCTCCAGCTACTACAATGTCCTTCAACCTGGAACTGATGATAACATGACTAGGATGATCCAGTGGAGTAGTGGGCAGAGCAGTCAGATTACAAAGGAAAAGAATGACTGAATAGGGAGTGAGCTGGCAAAATGGTGTGGAGGCAAAAAGGTCAGTGGTCCATGAGAGAGTGAATGGAATGGTGGTCTTGGGTGGATTGTTTACCCTCTGAATAGCCGTGAGGATTGAGGATGATTGATTAGCCTCCTAGGGATCCCAGATACACCAAGGAGGAGTGTGAGAGGAAGATACAATACAATACAATACAATACAATACAATACAATACAATACAATACAATACAATACAATACAGTTTATTTTTGTATAGCCCAAAATCACACAGGAAGTGCCGCAATGGGCTTTAACAGGCCCTGCTTCTTGACAGCCCCCCAGCCTTGACTCTCTGAGAAGACAAGGAAAAACTCCCAAAAAAACCTTGTAGGGAAAAATGGGAGAAACCTTGGGAAAGGCAGTTCAAAGAGAGACCCCTTTCCAGGTAGGTTGGGCGTGCAGTGGGTGTCAAAAGAAGGGGGTCAATACAACACAATACACAGAACAGAACAAATCCTTAATACAGCATAATAATAAAAATTTTAGAAGTACGGAGCAGAATTTAACAGTAGATGATATCACATAATAAGATTTGGATATTTTTAGAGTTCTGGAGACCTCATCCATCAAGCTGCCTCCCCATTTGGCCATTCCACGGCTGAAACATTGCTCCGATGAAAGGACCCCTCTTTCCCATGATTCCTGTGATCCTCCATCAGGGATGACTTTACCATAGGCAGGCAAACAACTTGGCAGGTGGGCCGTGGCACCAATTGCCACATTTGGGTGCCGAGAACAGAAACAGAATAGGTGAGGGTTAGTATTCAATTCTAACTATCATGTTACTTATGTTTTAAGATGCCAACAGAGGCAGCAGGAATGAGGGAGTAGGGCCTTGGGCATGCCAGAAAATGCAGAAGGAGTAAGTTGGAATGGGAGGCAGATAGTGGGACCGCCGCTATCAGCATCTCCAGCTGGCTGCAAGGCCCGATAGGGTGAGCTAGGAAAGATGGAAGGAGAAAGACACACTGGGTTGATGGAAGTTAAGAGAATGCAATGTCTGCATGGTCGGTTATATTTGGTTTTAAAGAATCTATTTGTTGTTGATTTTACTCCCTTTGTTTTTATTGTGCATTATTTATATATTTATATTTGAAGAAGCACTTCACTGTTTGAACTGTGAATCGATGTAAAAAAAAACCACAAAGTCTTGCTTTTTAAGTGTCCTCATTGCATTGGCTCGTTCCGGTCATGACTATCAACGGTGCCAGGTTCAAGTGTGATAAGGATGCTGGAGCCAACCCATACTGTCACATAAACATAGATTTGGGGTGTGCAAAGGGTTTTAAAGGAAGGAATAGATGCCTTGCCATTGGTATCTTGGGTACACATAGGTCCATTCTATTGGTTGACTGTTAGAGCAAAGTTTTGACCATCAAGGCTGTCAGTCGTTGAGTTATGGCTCTTTTTTTGAGTTTTGGTATTTAGATGGGACCTTAAAGAGCCATCTCTGGGATGTCACTTGACTGTTAATTGACATTTTTATAAGATAAGGCATAGTAGTGGCAGTCCGAGGAGAGACCCTATTAGGAGAATTGAGGCTCTTAAGCTGACAATAAAAGTGTCTGAAGGGGCTTTTTAAGCCAAGAACTTATGTTCCACCAATAGCAAAATGGATAATGTTAGTCTGTCCTACATCTTTCTCTAACGCAATCCAACTTCAGGGTACCGTATACATTTGCAAGGCTGTCACCAGACTAAACCTCTTGTAGTCTATCTAACTTTGTGCTCTTAACTGCCACTAAATTTTCATAAGTCACAAAAAAGCAATGTTAGTATAAAGAAAAATTACCATAACACATTATAATAAGAACTGTTGTGGTAGAGAATCTCACCGTTTTTGCCAGTATACATAAAAGAAAAAAAAACAAGAAAACTTTAATGTTACTGGTCTTAAAACTAAGATAATTTATGATAAATTAAAAAAAATAAAAATGATGTAGTGGTATAGTAAGTGCTACTTTCTCAGGGAATGGGGTTCACTTTCCATTATGGCTTTCACCATGACTGTGTGAGTTTTGCTTTGGGTATTCATCTGAAATACTTCATTTTTAAGATATTTATTTTTCATTACAGACGACGAACAGGCAAGATTTTAGCAGCTAAAGAATGCCCAATCCTGATACTTTTCAGTTATATTAAATCAAATTTGAATTAAGCTATTGTGATGCATCACATTCAAACAATATCTACACTCCTGATTATTAGTTGATTATATCTACAGTTACAGGACAAACAGTTAACAAACAGGCTAATGCAACAAGCACATTTTAAACTTTTCAAAGAATGATCATTAAAGAGTGCAGTAAATATAACACTATCCATCCTTTCTGGTTAAAAGATCTCATCTAAATGTATTGTTTTATATACAGACTGAGTTATTAAGTCAAAATTGTACCTAGATCCAGACTACAAAGTGGGCAAGAATATGAACATTGAACCCTTGATGGAGATAACAGTGTCTCTTATATGTTGGCCAAGCCTATCACTCTCACTGCACTTTTGAAAAATGAAGTAGACATTTTACTTTTTGTGTTATAGGTTGGTAAAGATCTGCAATGGCTTGTATCTTGTATACCAGCAGCACTCTTTGGATTGATCACAGGTATGAAATCCAAAAACAAATTTTAAAGAATAGAACGACTATTTTATTGAGATTCTCATTTGTCGAATGTGTTTAGATGATCTTTGTTTATTCTTTCTTTAGTTCAAGTTCAATATTTATTAGCAAACCTCAATTTACTCTGTTTACAATGAAAAGCAAGATGCTTTTCCATTAATTGTTCATCAAGTATCTGGACCCTATTTACACTTTTTTCTTTTTCTTTTTTTTTTATCAATATTTAACATTTAATTTTCTTTATCTAACACACCATTCCTATAGATAGCTCTTTTGTAGCTCACTCATCCAATTCAGGGTATAGGGAGCCAGTGTTTATATTGGTAGCACTGGATACACACCTACACTGACTCAGGACTCAGACCCACACTTACTGTTATGCAACCAATTTGGGAAATCCACCTGATATGCAAATCTTTGAGATAAGGGAGGACAACCAGAAAACAAATAATGCAGACATGGGAACAACACACACTTGAACACAGGCAGTGGACGGGTTAGGATGTTAGCCCAGAACTCTCAAATTATGAGGTAGCTGAGGTAACCACTGTGCATAATGCTCACTAAATACAATACTTTCAAGTCAATTATTGCTAGTAGCCTCTACTTAAAATGTAGTATAAAACATAGTATATGTTGATATTTCAAGAGCCTGAGCTTAATGAAATATTTATTACCTCAGAATAACACAGATGATTAAATGCAGCATGATCAAAGAATTTAATTATGGTAAGCCTAAAAATGCCAAAATGGTTTAGACAAAAGTGGCAGGAGTATCCAGTCCTGACCAATGCCTGACACTAACTGATCTGAGGGCTTGAAATTTTGCTTTTCAATGATAAACTTTAAAATGATCAATTGAAAGTATAACTATACTATTTTATGTAATTCACGGTATAGATAGCATTTATTTAATTGCATATACTGTAACACTTAAATACATTGACAGTTTTAAACACTTCCTCTTTTGGGGAAAAGTACAAAACTGAACATTACCTATGCAATGCTTAACTATTAATATTTATTATTAATGTAAAGAAATGAATTGCTGTTCAATTCCATATACAGTATTCTTATCTTACAATATCAGTTTATCCGTACCAGTTTTTTTCAATAGTAGAATCAAATTCACAAAAGAAAATGCAAGCTACATTTTAAATCCAGCCATCATTAGTTGTTCAAAGGCAACAGTGTTTCATTTCCATTTTCATTATGCATGATTAGCTACAATCCTCATTATGATGCCACATGTAACACCTTTACAGCCAGATCTGAACAGTAGGAGTATTAAAATTACAGTGTAATAAAAATGTTGTATTCCTTATATTACACTGCTTAGGCTGGATAATATATTTTTATAATTAAGGTATTCCTAGTGCATCTTGTAAGAAATGTAGAAATCTGTAAAAATATTTACAAATATTTTGACCATACCTTAAGACAGTCAGCAAAATGAAGATATTTCCAACAAATCCAGTTGAGCAGATGACTCCAATAAGAGAAGGAAGGATCACAGTCTCAACCATAATGTCAAGTTCATAAAAATCATCATCTGAATTCCAGGAGATATTAAAAGACTCTTGTGTAATGTTCCAATGTAGAGACTGAATGCCATTCATTTTAAAGAAGTCCCTTTTCTTCTTTTAATCTCTTGAAAGTGACTGTAAAATAATAAAGTACTAGTTGGTGCTTCTGTTTGTGTGATGTCTTTTACTAAAACACTTATCTGAAATTAATTTATAGAACTATCTTCTCTGTAGTCACATTAGTATAGCTGCTGTGATTCCAGTTAACCAATTTTTGGAAAAGAATAAATTTAAAATTGGGTTCTGATTATACAAACCAGACAAAGGTTCAAAAGAAGCACATATGAAACCAAGACTTGTTTCCTTAACAACAGAAAGGCTTTGAAATATACACAGCACCATTGGCATAAGCAGTAAAGCTTCCCATTCCATTTCCATAGGAGATATACTGATGATTCAAGCTAAGTTCAAATTGTACTTATTTTTCATTCAACAGGCATGGAAGAAAAGTAATAAGTAATCACAGCCCTGAGTTTCTTCTGTCAGTCAGCTTGTTTTGCATTCTGTCCTTTGCACTGAGTAATTTTAAGGATTAAGTGAAATCAGAATGCTGTTATGAATAAGACTTGCATTCTATCTATCTATCTATCTATCTATCTATCTATCTATCTATCTATCTATCTATCTATCTATCTATCTATTTTCTGTATTGTCTTTTTCAATCTATATATCTAATTTATGTTTTGTGTTGCCTTTTTCGAGCTATCTATGTATATACATTTTTCTGCCCTATTCTCTCTAATCCTGACAATATCATTAATCACCTGTCTGGAGCGTGATCTTTCGCTCTTCGTTTTAGTTCTCCTCCAGATATAATTAGAGATGAACTGTACACACACACACACACACACACACACACACACACACATATATATATGTATATGATATATGTATGTGATATATATATCCAATTCACATACATCCCTATTACCGTTTCTGGAATATTGCTTACATTGTCGTGGTCAACGTTTATACCCGAATTAACGCAGTTCTCTTTAAAGACAACAGATCATAAACAAACTTACCGATGAAGAAATCGAAGACTGTTTAGATCCGCAGTTTTATTTTCTCCGTACTGTCCTGCAGCCCGTCACACTATAGCCGTAACTCTACCGAAAGTGAGGGAAGTATTCGTCCGACGGATGCCACTCGCCTGCCGTTTCTGCTGTAGCGCTGCCTCGCAGCGAGAAGCCGCCCGCAAGCTCGAGACTGACCCGAGTGAATCACCCGGACCGTCTGACATCGGGTTTTACATTTGCCCGCTGCTGCGTCTTGTCGCTTGCTCTCAGTCCTTTGTGACCCAAATAGTTGTCAATAAATAATAGAGCGGAGACTGAAAAAAAGACTGTCGGCGTTTTACCGCCTGAGATGGTAACCGATTCAGAGCTGCCACCGTTAAAATAAGCTAACATGCTAGTATCTGGTGCAAGCGATGACTTGCCAAGGTCGGTGCATCAATGCCATTCTCTTTAACAGAGATTTAGACTGTATTCTTTTGTATTTGCTCAAAACGACTGGAGTGATTGGTTATCTTTGAGACATTTTATATTACAAATTGGGATCAGAATGATATTAGCAAACACCCTGCTATTCATTATAAAAGACTTAAAAACATTGTTTGTATTTGTCATTGGATTAATTGACCTAATTGATCCTATTGTTTTGTATAAGTAAATATACTTGATTTTTCTTGCTTTTTAAGTATTTTTAGCCTTAATCATATTGTGCGTTGTGAATTATATCACTGTAAATCAGTAAATTTATTATATCTGTTAATACAGGTGTTGAATAAAGGACAAAAACTTTTTTGTTTGGATTATAATTTTCCATATTAAGATTTTACAATTTCATGTTAAGCAATCTGTCATGAGTGAAGGGTATCATGGTGACATGTAGCTGCTGCATTACAAATCTTTTAACCTCGGTTTCAAATAGAGAGGATTTTCCAAATTCTAAAAAAGGCAACCCAAAATGAACCAGTCCAGCTCTTTTTTTCTTAAAAAGATAAATAAATAAACTTGTGTAGATTCTGCTCTTTCTATTTTAAGTTGTCAAGTATCTCTCATATATAGTATATGTGTGTATATATATTTTATACATATATATAGAGAGAGTAAGTAAGTATATACATATACATATATATATATATATATATATATATATATACATATATATATATATATACAGTATATATATATATATATATACTGTATATATACTGCGTATCTCATGGAAATCTCCCTTTAGAGTTAGAGTACAGAGATAACAGGGAGTACTCAGACACAGAATACGGTGGATGTGGGAATGGAATCTATTTGATTCTGCAATTTCCCATAGCAGCTTTGCAACCCATGTAGCATAAGCATGAGCATTTTTAAGAAGCAGTAGGTGATCATTGACAGTTTTCCTTTCTGTCTTACTGACCATCTGCTACAAATGGCAGAAAATTATACAGACTTTTTTTTTTTTTTTTGCAGATTTTAAAGCTTGTAATCAATATGGACTGCATCTTTGACATCATAAGCAATTGCACATACTGTGTAATCTTTTTGACAAAGACTTCAATCTTGAATTTCTTTGATGTTGGAGAAATCCCATGCATCTCTTGTCTTGATTGTTATTTGGATTCTAGTTCATTATGATGTATCCACATTTGCTATGTTTGACTCCCTCTGTAAATTTCTTCCAGTCCAAGTTCATCAGCTCAAGATTCTTCTTTCCACATTGGATGCATTATGCACCATTTCAGAGTTCAACATATCTTGAAACCCAGAGTGCTTCAACCTTGATCCAGTGTCTGGCAGACTTGCAACAAATGTTTAATTGTTAATTTAAAATTAATTCAACGGATCCATGCCCAATTCTTGCAGTTTCTTCCATCACAGTCACTCTTAAGTTCTCCATTGTGATTGCATCCATAGTGGCAAAATATTTTACTGTTGTCAAAAAGCCTGTTGTTGAAAGCCTGCCCAAATTTAGGTGATTTCTGGAGAGATGCTCTTCTATGACATAATGTAATTCTGCAGTCTGTTTCAAAACTGTGGCTTATGAAGGGAAGTGGTCTTTGTATATGTTCAGTAGGTTGGAATAACCATGCAGGGTCATAGTGTTCTTATCTATTAGAAAGTCAATCCTAGTATGATACTTGATTTTGCAGTTTTTGACATTTATGTTGACCTGATTCTGTAACATATTTTACCACAGCAGAGCAAATCTTTGGTTACTTACAAAATCAGAACCATAGCACAGTGTTGTAAATGTGTTTAGAACCTGACATTCCATAGACACTGTAAGTAAACTCATGCAGCTTCTGTCACAATGCACTCAACATGTTTAGTATCATGATTTGTGTTAGGTTAATTGATGATTCTAAATTTCATGGTATAAATTATTTTGCATGTGTACAGAATGCCATTTTTGTATAGCACACTGTGCAGGCTAAGTTTACATTTAGAGATACCATAAAATCAATTTCAAATATCTTAAAATGCAGCTCACCTTTTCAGATATATGAACCTCTTTTCAAAATAAGGTCCTTTAAACTTTAAAACAAAATATATTTTGGCACATCTCATGTGCATTTCTGGACATCTTAAAAAACTTGTATGCACTGTAAGATATCTGAAATTCTTTTCAAAGATATTTCAAATTCTTTTAATTTCCTTTATTCAATGGGACTACTACTTTCTAAATGCATTTGAGATATCTCAAAATGTACAGGAAAGAATTTTGAAATGTCTTAAAATGTATTTAGTATTGAAGCACTGCCAGAGAATTTTTTTTTTTTTTTCTTTTGTGTTATTACCAATGAGAACTCTGTCTCTGGCTGAGCTCATATAGAAAACAGTGTAAGGACTAAGATGGGCATATTGGGTACACCAGTACATCAATAGGAAGGACCTTTGTGAGGTATGAGTCTGTTACAGCAATTTCCGTGAGGATGCCATGGAAATGGAGGCAGATGTGCTGTTAAAAAAAAATTCGGACGTAAGCATCAGTAGGCTTTGTGCCCTAGGAACCAAGTTACCCAAACTATTCTATAACATTTCAGTAATCATTTACCACTCTGATGCTGATCTTTCTGATTATAAAATAGTTCATTACGATAGCAATTGATGAGAGGAATTCATAAGTAAATGCAGAATTATAGTATTTGAGTTTTTTTCTAGAGTGCCTCTTTCTCTTGCACAATTTGTCTCAAAAATTAAACAGCACATCGTCATCTCATAATAGGCTTAAGTTTCATGTGTGGTATTTTTCTATCCAGCCATTTTAGCTGTAGGCTGTCCTCAAGATACAGTGACACACAGACACACACCCATCTATACAAATAAA
Organism: Polypterus senegalus; assembly: GCF_016835505.1. Taxonomy (NCBI): domain Eukaryota; kingdom Metazoa; phylum Chordata; class Cladistia; order Polypteriformes; family Polypteridae; genus Polypterus; species Polypterus senegalus. The sequence goes on along the minus strand of NC_053156.1, from coordinate 89,189,043 downwards.
AGGCAAAGCCCTCACTGACTGACTGACTGACTCATCACTAATTCTCCAACTTCCCATGTAGGTAGAAGGCTGAAATTTGGCAGGCTCATTCCTTATAGCTTACTTACAAAAGTTAATCAGGTTTCACTTAAAAATTCTATGCGTAACGGTCATAACTGAATCTTATTTACGTACATATATACTGCCATAGCCTGCAGCTCGGTCGCTGTGTGAGGCGGAGTTGCGTTCCCAATCACCATGCCACCCACGTAGTTGGCTGCCTGCCTATATTGCGTCCCCCATACCCACGCCTCCCACGTAATTGAGTGCCTGCCCATATAAGGCCATCCATCAGCAGCAATCCAATAGACACACTGCCGCTACGAGTCGTTTGTCATGCCTAAGACAAATACGATATTCGCAAGATACAAGTTTAGTGAGAAGACGCAAGGTATAAACAAGACTTTCGATCACTTTGAAACGGAGTTAAAATTACTGGTGAAGGACTGTGCTTATGCAAATGAAGATGAGATGGTCAGGGATAGAATAGTGTTTGGCACAAACTCAACAAAAGTGCGAGAGAAACTTTTAAGTGCCGGGTCTGAGCTAACATTAAATAAAGCCGTGGACATCGCAAGATCGTACAAGATAGCACAGGCACAGCTGAGAACCTTCAATGCATGTACTTCGAGCGGCTCAGGTGAACTGACTGTGAACGCAGTACGCAGACAAAAAGCAAGAGCTCCAAAGAGCGCTGAACAAAAAACGCATTACACAATTGAGAAGGCAGCAAAAGAATATGAAGCGAGTGACGCATACAAGCATATTCATAAGTGCCGCTACTGTGGAGACAAAGCACACGGTGGAAAAACTCAATGTCCAGCTAAAGGAAGACAGTGTAAAAAATGTGGTAAATTGAACCACTTCACTAAAGTTTGCAGAACTTGGAAAGGTAAACCCATGCATACAGTGTGTGATGTCTCAGATAAAGAGGAAGACGAGCTGTTTATTGATGCAGTAAAAAGGAACAGCCCTCTGAAGCTGAACAAGCCTTTGTAGACATAGCAATAGGAAAGCAAGGTGTAAAGCTTAAGTTTAACTTAAGTTCATATACACACTGCCGCTAAATATTCGCAGGCAAATCCACAACTTAATACTGGGAATGCCTGTTAAACATCTTAGATTCACGAGTACCGATTTGGGTAGTGAACACTTCGATGAATGAAACCTGTTATCTTTACAATGGTTGACAAACACGGAATGTAACTTGAACACAGCACATCCTCCAAATACGAACCTGATTGAAAGAAATAATGATAATCAAATCCTTGATGACAGCAACACTCATAACAGTCACAAATCAATTACATTGACAATCATGTTACATTATTTTTAAAATGTTTCCTTTCCTTTTTTATAACTTCTTTAACACACTACTTATCTGCTGCGAAACGCGGGTATTATGCTAGTCATCAATATATTGAAGTTTTTAGTATTAAAGGACCCTAAAATGTCGAGATCAGTCAAAAAACGGAGATAAAAATTTTTGATGAGTCTAAAGCTTTCACTCCTCCCCAATAGACAATAGGTTATGGTGGGGTAGATCGCAAAGTAAAAAGAGCATGAAAAGTTAGGAAAGGAAGAGGAAAACAGAACCCAAGCTTTATCATGTAGGTCAGTGGTTCTCAAACTGTGGGACGGGCCTCAGGTATAATAGGTATAATAAAATATGCATCTATGATATACTGTATCATTAATTAAAAAAGAACAAATTAGTATTAGTGGGCTCCTTTCAAAAAAACCTTAGAGGGGCGCGATTAAAACTGTTATGAAAACTTGGGTCGCAAATACTAAAGGTTGAGAAACACTGATATAGGTTATAAATGTGAGCTATTCAAAGCCAAAAATAGATTGCCAAACGGAGTGCCAAAACCCTACACAGTCTGGAGGTGGCCATCTTGAAGAGCTCCCGGTATACTGAAAGAAATGGACTGGACGTTTAAGAGGATCAAAACCGACTAAGCAATTAATAAACTTTTATTCTGGGGTAGCACGTCTGAAGAATTGGAAACATTGTGGGATTTTTTATTTTAAGAAGAGACAAAACTGGGTGAACATTGTGAGATATTTTGGGTTTATGTTTGTTCATGTTATTTGTATACTGTATATGTTGCCAAAGGGGTGTGTGATTTTGGAATCAGAATATTGTTGCTGAGTTTGTGTGATTGGTATATAGTTGATTTATATAGCAATAATGAAAACCTGGCTAAATAACAAAGAAGGGGATGAGTGTAACATGGAGGGATAGCACATTTTTTAGGAAGGATAGACAGAACAGAAAAAGAGGTGAGGTTGCTGTTTATGCCAAACAGAATTTAAATGTAAGTCCTCTTCAGTTGGATGATAAGCCCCATCTTATTGAGGACATGTGGCTTTGCCTTGAAAATAGATAGATAGATAGATAGATAGATAGATAGATAGATAGATAGATAGATAGATAGATAGATAGATAGATAGATAGATACTTCATTAATCCCAAGGGAAAATTCACATACTTCAGCAGCAGCATACTGAGCAGGCTCCTGTCAATCATGGAGAATTCACTGCATCCACTAAACAGTATCTTCTCCAGACAGAGGAGCTGCTTCAGCGACAGACTGCTGTCACTGTCCTGCTCCACTGACAGACTGAGGAGATCATTCCTCCCCCACACTATGCGACTCTTCAATTCCACCCGGGGGGGTAAATGTTAACATTATACAAAGTTATTGTCTGTTATACCTGCATTTTTATTAGGGAAGGAGGTCTTATTTTAGGAATGTGTTATAGACCACCCAATTCAGACAGTAATTTCAACACAAATCTTTTTAGTAATATCAAAAAGGCAAGTTTACAGGGAGATATTATAGTCATGAGGGACTTTAATTATCCAAATGTTAACTGGGATAACACTGCAGGTGGAGGAGCGCAAGAGTTTTTAGAAGTAATCAGTGACTATTTTTTAACACAGCATGTTAAAGCACCAACACAGGGTGAAGCCTGTCTAGATTTAGTATTTTGTAATAATCAAAATAGAATTGTTGGTGTAGAAGTGATTGAACCACTAGGGTCAAGTAACCGTAATGTAATACAATTCTCAGTATTTTGTAAGTGCAGATGCAAAGACTAAAATTGTTAAGTTGAACTTTGGTAGGGCTAATTTTGAGCAGATGCGACAATGTCTAAGTAGGATACACTGGGATAAGCTTTTAAGTGTGGTGACAGTCGAGGAGCAGTGGAACAGGTTTAAAAATGTTTTACATGTAATGCAGGACAGATACATACCTAAATTTGGAATTAATAGGAAATTTAAAAAAAACTCTACGGTGGAGTAATAAAAATTTAAAAAAGAAGTTGCAAAGAAAAAACTGCTTTATAAGGCATATAAGACTAATGACTGCAAAGTGAATTGTAGAGCGTATGAGAACATGAGGGCAACCATTAAGAAGGATATCACGGAGGCTAAAAGACAGTTGGAGAGGAATATAGCAGATAAGGCGAAAGAAGACCCTAAGATATTCTTTTAGTATTTTAGTAGTAAAAGTCAAGGAGGAGGTGAAATGCATCAGAAATAGTTAAGGGGAATTAAAAGATACAGACAATGAAATAGCGGATGCCCTAAACTTACATTTTTCTGAGGTGTTTGAGCAAGTTGACAACCTCTCAGAGGTAAACGCGACTACTAAGGAGGTACTGAGGGATTTGGAAATTGTAGAGGGAGAAGTGCTGTTCAGATTAAATAACATGAAATCAAACAAATCACCAGGACCAGATAATATTTATCCTCGTGTTCTTAAGGAGGCTAGTGAGTACATATATAAACCCTTGACACATATTTTTAGGAAGTCACTGTGCACTGGAGAGATTCCAAAGGACTGGAAAATGGCAATATCATCCCATTATATAAAAAGGGTGACAGGGCAGATCCACTATAGGCCAGTTAAACTTAACCATGCATCACAGGGAAATTAATGGAAGGAATCTATACTAATAAACGGCAAAGCCCTCACTGACTCACTCACTCACTCACTCACTCACTCACTCACTCACTCACTGACTGACTCATCACTAATTCTCCAACTTCCCGTGTAGGTAGAAGGCTGAAATTTGGTAGGGTTATTCCTTACAGCTTCCTTACAAAAGTCATATCGAAATTCTACGCGTAATGGTCATAACTGGAAGCTGTTTTTCTCCATTTACTGTAATGGAGATGAGCTTGAAACCCGTGGGGGCGGAGTTTCGTGTGACATCATCACATCTTCCACGTAATCACACAGTACATAGAAAACCAGGAAGAGGCCCAAAAAGCGCTGAAGAAAACATGCATTATATAATTGAGAAGGCAGCGAAACAATAAGAAGCGAGCGAGTGACATATACAACCATATTCATGAGTTCTGCTACTTCGGAAACAAAGCACGATGTAAACCTAAACTTTAAATTAAGTTCATAGACAGGCTGCCGCTGGCGTTTGTAATTTAGTGCCTACCCATATAAGGCCGTCCGTCAGCGGCAATCCAATAGCAAACTGTCACGGGTAAATATTCACGGGTGAAGGACTGTGCTTATGCAGAGGAAGATGAGATGGTCAGTGTGGTGTTTGACACAAACTCAGCGAAACTGCGAGAGAAAGTTTTAAGTGCCGGGACTTCGGTAACATTAGATACAGCCATGGACATAGCACGACATGGCACCACCACAGCTGGGAAACTTCGATGCATGTACACCGAGCGGCTCACGTGAACTGACGCAGTGCACAGACAAAAAGCAACAGTTCCAAAGAGCGCTGAACAAAAAACGAATTACACAATTGAAAAGGCAGCAAAAAAATATGAAGCGTGTGATACATACAAGCATATTCATAAGTGCAGCTACTGTGGAAACAAAGCACACGGTGGAAAAAGTCAATGTCCCGCTAAAGGAAGACAGTGTAAAAAAAACCCGTGCATGCAGTGTGTCGGGTCTCAGATAAAGAAAAAGACGAGCTGTTTATTGATGCAGTAAGAAACGAATCGATGAATGAAACCTGTCATCTTTACAAAGGCTGACAAACATGGAATGTAACTTGAACACAACACATCCTCCAAATACGAACCTGATTGAAAGAAATAATGATAATCAAATCCTTGATGACAGCAACACTCATAACAGTGACAAAACAATTACATTCACAATCATGTTATGTTATTTTTAAAATGTTCCCTTTTCTTTTTCATTTTTCATTACTTCTTTAACACACTACTTCTCCGCTGCGAAGCGCGGGTATTTTGCTAGTTAAGGATGAGATTGAGCAACACATGGCAAGGACAGGAGTTATTCTGAACAGTCAGCATGGGTTCAGAAGAGGGAGGTCGTGTTTTACTAGCATGCTGGAATTCTATGAGGAGGCAACAAAAGGATATGATCAAAGTGGAGCATATGATATTATTTATTGTGACTTTCAGAAAGCATCTGATAAGGTGATACATGAGAGGTTGGGCATCAAATTAAAAGAAGTGGGAGTTTAGGTTGATGTTTTTAGATGGGTGCAGAATTGGCTCAGACATAGGAAGCACAGGGTGATGGTGCGAGGAACCTCATCAGAACTGGCCGATGTTAAGAGTGGTGTTCCACAGGGGTACAGGGCTAGGGCTGCTGCTATTTTTAATATATGTAAATGATTTAGATAGGAATATAAGTAACAAGCTGGTTAAGTTTGCAGATGATACCAAGATAGGTGGATTAGCAGATAATTTGGAATCTGTTATATCATTACAGAAGGACTTGGATAGCACACAGGCTTGGGCAGATTTGTGGCAGATGAAATTTAATGTCAGTAAATGTAAAGTATTACACATAGGAAGAAATAATATTAGGTTTGAATACACAATGGGCCGTCTGAAAATTGAGAGTACACCTTATGAGAAGGATTTAGGAGTGTTTCCTTATGAGGCATTAGCTCTCTGTAAATGTGTTCTTTTGAAATTGTGGCATGTTAAGTAACTGAAAAATATAGAAATATGACAGAAAAGGCGATATCCCTTCCATTGTGATTATGCTGGTACAAATATCAAATGAGAGAAAAAGATATACTTTAGCTTACTTTACTCACAGTTTTACGCGGTTACAGATGGGAAGCTTATGACAGACTCTATCAAGGTGTGGGAGTCTTGATCTATGCAGTCTGCCATCTTTCGTCACCACGCTGAAAGGATTTTCTGGACGGATGACATAATCTTCCACCCGACAGCTTCAAAGGGTTTGACTGCTTGTTCCATGTACTTATACTGTCTTCTCCACGTGCAGGGCCCCTCTCTGGTCTCCAAACAATGAAAGTAAAGGATTCAGTTTCATCTCAGGAATAGTACAATGCTAACACTGCAGTTTGTCCCATTCTCCAAACTGCTAGGCTAATGGTTTCTAAATGCAGCCTAGTCCCTGTGTACCATACTTGGTCTGCCTGTATGAATGAATCCATAACAGTGTGCATAGAGACAGTGGCATTACACTTAATATTATAACAAACTGATTATAACAAGGAGTCATAGTGGACTCTAAGCTCTCAACTTCCCAACAGTGTTCAGAAGCCATTAAGAAGGGTAACAGAATGTTAGGTTATATAACACGATGTGTGGAATACAAGTGTGCAGTGTTGGTCTCTAGGCTACAAAAAGGACATAGCAGCGCTAGAAAAGGTCCAGAGAAGAGCGACTAGGCTGATTCCAGGGCATAAGGGATGAATTATGAGGAAAGATTAAAAGAGCTGAGCCTATACAGTTTAAACAAAAGAAGATTAAGAGGTGACATGATTGAAGTGTTTAAAATTATGAAGGGAATTAGTACAGTGGATCGAGACTGTTATTTTAAAATGAGTTCATCAAGAACACAGGGACACAGTTGGAAACTTGTTTAAGGTAAATTTTGCACAAACATTAGGAAGTTTTTCTTTACACAAAGAACGATAGACACTTGGAATAAGCTACCAAGAAGTGTGGGAGACAGTAAGATGTTAGGGACTTTCAAAACTCGACTTGATGTTTTTTTGGAAGAAATAAGTGGATAGGACTGGCGAGCTTTGTTGGGCTGAATGGCCTGTTCTTGTCTAGAGTGTTCTAATGTTCTATTATATTTTGATTCTCTACTCCGTTTCTCTGGCTCATTTTTTTGTATAAATTAATTTTACCATGGATATAATCTGTCTGCGCCACAGGAAGGGGTCCAAAGGCAGTTTGGGGTTTGACATGCAATCCATATCTAACACATTGTTGAAAACTTGGTGAATGATAGTGTTTTCGACTGCTACAATATCTCTGAAAAGAAGCTATTTTGAGATATATGGAAACACATTTAAGATATTTGAAATAATATTCATGTTTTGAACCAACAACTTGTGGTCTTTTGAAAGCTACAGTTTCAAATATCCAAATGGGACAGAACACTATTTCAAGATATCAGTTTAGACATTTTACCCAGTTATGAGTTTAGACAGAGGTTACGTTTCAACTCCTCCAGCTTCACTATAGCCTTACATCTCCTAACCAACAAAGGAATAGGAGTCTGGACTATTAGTCTGACTTCAAATGATTACTTTTAGTTTAAAAGACCAATTTTGTTTTTATGAGATGAATTAATATTTGAGCTAGCTTGTCTTACTATCATTTGCAAAGCTTTAGTTTACTGTATGTACCCCTAGGAAGCAATATGCCTATGGCTAATAGTAATTTTTTTATGTGTAACCTCAAAGGTTAAGCACTATTTAACTAGTATATGCTTTGTAATAAAACCTCAGTGGCTAAATAGTTTTCTTATCATCATCTTATCATATCATAAATAATATTTTATATGCAACCTTAGACTCTATGTCACATTTCTAAGTGTGTCTTAGAAGCTAGACAGCCTAACAAGTGTTATAAGTAATTTCAAACCAAACAATTAAGGAATACTCACCAAATATAAATATTTAGACTGTGAACCTCAAGGCTGAGTTCCAGTGTGTGTCTGCGGAAAAGCATTAATTACAATGACAGCTGAAATATTATCAGTATAATACTTGAAATTCTACTAACAGCAAACTCAAAATTAGATACAGTAACAGAACAGAATACAATTATAAAATAAAGAATGTTAGAAATACATAGACGTGCATTCTGGAAACATTGAATCTTGCCTTTTTATACAAAATGCCAACCCAAAATAAGTCAGGTATCCAAACTTGCCACAAATTATTCAAAGGTGGTAGCACCCGCTCAATTTGCTGCTGAGAAATACAAAAAGAAAGAAAAACAGACTTACAATTTGCCTGTTATACAATCCACAGCTTTACCTGGTAATGTCCCACAAATATACGTCAATGGTTCAACTAATGGACATTAAGCAGTTGAATTCAAAAAAGGGTGAGTAAGAGAGGAACAGACAAGAAGACACAAAAAAATTAAGTTTTTTTTATTAATGCAAGGTGATAAACACATCAGTTTCTATTAAAAGTTGAAGTGAAAAAACACACTGGTAAGTCTATCAAATAATGGCATTTACGTATGTGAGTATATTGATAGAAAAAAAGAAAAACATTCAAGAAACAAACAAAATCTCTATTACTCTAGTCCTGTTCCATCCTCCTTTATCCAGACCACTGGAAGGGCACACCAAGAATCTTTCAAGTCAAAAACATAAAAACATATCACTCTAGTCCTGTTTCCTTCCTCTTTGTTCAGATTGTTCAAAAGGACCACCAAGACTCAACAAAAACCCAAGCCATTTTCTCTTTTCCTCGTCCTCTTAAGCTGATAAAGGAGAAAAAAGGACTTCCAACAAAATAAACAAAACACAAATAAAACTACAAGTCCAGCCACCAGCACTGGGTTTCTTTAAGTATCATTTGTGATGTTGCCGCCATTGGGCTGTTGGTCACTGCTGTATTAATAAGCAAAACTCTAATTAATAAACAAAAGACCAGCTCACCACATTTATCTCGGCTTCACTATGCTCTAGAGGATAAATGTGGTGAAACACACTTCACCTAACTTCCTCTAATTACAAAGTGTGCCCCTTTGTAGTCTGTTTTAAGTGTAATAACCTAGCAGAAAGCCTTCAAATTTGCATCCTACACTTGTGTGGGTCTGCTCCACCATAGTCACTCCAACTGTCAATTACTCTCTGGTAAGTAATCAATTTCTGTCTCTCTTAAGAACTTTTCTCTCTTTGCCTTCTCAAATCCTAGGGGAGCAGCACATTGCCGTGCTCACCCGTGCAGCTGCTTTGCCATTTCTCTCTACCGAAGTTCTCATGATACCACCTTCCAACGCTCAACGTAAACATCCTTGCCTAAACTCTTTAAACCCAAAAGAAAATTTTTAAATAGTTACACAATCACATGCACACTTGAGGAAGAAACCATCGCTATAGCATGACTTACTACATACCCCTGACAGCGCATAACTGGGGTGTGCTTTATTACTTTGCATATTTATACTGATTGTAAGAGCCAATCCAAGAGTGTTTAATGTTAATGTTAAAATGCACAAAAGTGTTTCTTTGTTTAGAATGTGACTTTCTCATAGCTACACTAATCATGAATGATCCTGTTTAACCATCAAGCTAACTTGTATTGGAACTTGTTTATTGCTCAGCTTCATTTGAACTTCAGTAATAGAAGTTTAGTCAATGTTTAGTTAGCTAGAAATGTAATTGTTTGATTTGCCTTGTTTTCAAAGAGGTCAAACAACGGCATACAGTTTTCTGACCTTTCGTGTTTCATGTCTGCATGTTTGACTGTGTATTGTATAGAGAACTTATAAGAGAAACTAAAAGAAACATAAGATATATAAGCCTTTAACAGAAACATTTTATATAAGAACTTTTATTTTGAAGTATCAGTTTTTCTCTGTTTTTCTTTGAATTTTCACTAAAACTTTTAAAATGAAGACACTTGAACTGTGGAATTATTTGCATGCATATGTGTCAATGAGTCACACTCATTGCCTGAATCCCATGAGAAAGCAGAAGCAGCACAATTTTTGGAAACCAGATATAACAGAAGAATATCTTTCTGAAATTAACCCCTAAAGATTTATCATAAAATTGTGTATTTGTCTATGAAGACATAACACTGTTCATTTCATCAGTTGTTTTTTTTACTGGAGTAAAACAGCAGTTTATTTCTGATGAAATTTCCTTCTTTTAAATGCCCTAATTTTCTACAGTACATCAAGAAATGAATTTCAGATAATCTGAATAAATATGACTGCGGTGGGCTGGCACCCTGCCCAGGGTTTGTTTCCTGCCTTGCACCCTGTGTTGGCTGGGATTTGCTCCAGCAGACCCCCATGACCCTGTAGTTAGGATATAGTGGGTTGGATAATGGATGGATGGATGAATAAATCTGAAATGTGTTTTAAGATATCTTATTCATATTTCAAGATACATTAAAATAAAATCCAGACCACGTCTGAAATGCATTTCCAGATATCTTAAGCAGCATCCTATGCATTCTGAGATAATTCATTTGGATTTCAAGTTATCTTACAATTACTTCCAGTAGCAATTCAAGATATTTAAAATAAATTTTAAGACTTCTTAAAATAACAGGAAGTCCCATTGAAAATATAGGAATTTTCACACAAAGTCAACGAAAGATCATTTTAATTGTATTTCAGACATCTGAAAATGCACACCATGTTACAGTAGTTTGAAATATCTTGGTATGTCAATGGCATGGGCACTTATTTTAATAAATATAAAAATGTATATCAGATATCTTAAAGTACATTTCAGATATCTGAGAGTAGCCAGATTGTCATTTTAAGATACTTCGAAGCACATTTGTGATATTTGAAAATGCATTTAAGATATCTTGAAACAGGCATATTTTCAGATATCTAAAACTAATTTTAAGATATTTTAAATTACATTTTGATATATCTCTGGATGTTATTTTGACTTGCCCTCCTAGCAAGAATAAACTGAGCTGAACTGAATTGAATTGAATTGCAGGTCTTTAATAAACTGTAGACAACTGTATTATGAAACAGTGTGTGACACCTACAAAAAGCTGCACAAGCCAGGTCAGGTCTCCATGAATACTTGGAATGGGCCACAATGGGCCAAACCACAGCTCTATTAGCCTGCTTTAGCCAACACAGTTCTAAAAAGGGGTTAAGCTTCAAAAATATACTTAAAGTTTCCAAATAATATCCAGAAGAAGTCTACCGTACTATTTTTTTTTAACGAAAACGCATGTTTAACACAAAAAAGCAAGTCGTCCCAATTTCCATCTCAGGTAGACTGCCCAAGATGGCAGCTCCTCTGGATTTCAGGAATTTTGGGAGAAATGGGGGGTCTAGATGGATGGACCAAGGAAGTGACATCAGGGATGGAACGGTGTGAATCCTCCTTTCTACAGAAGGGAAAGAAGAGAGGTCACTAGCATGTTAGCATTGCAAAAGTGCAAAAGAATGGGAATGGACCAGGGACTAAAATGTTTTTCAATCATATCAAGATCCAGCTTATTGTGATTTTGGTGATTTCCGACCACAGCCCCCACTTCCACAAGAATGTTGTGTGCAATCAGTGTAGTTATTCTGAGTTGTTCATTTACCACATCCAGGACTGGCTGCCTCTAGCTCTCGTCACTGTTTGGATGTCTCATTTGTTCCGAAATTAAGGTTACTTTGAAAGAAGAAGAAGTAAGGCTGTGCCAAGTGGGGATCTGGATATCTTTCTTTCCAGGGCTTCAACAAGTTTATGTGGTATACCCACTAATATGTGACCAAACCCTTCCTTTCCTTAATTTCATATGGGTCTTGCCAATGGTGCAGTAGTTTGGAATAAGAAGTGGGAATGATTACCATGACACAGTCCCTGGAGCAGAACTTGCGGAGCGTCGTGCCACAACATATTCCAGAATATTAGTGGAAAGAACTGCCTCTTCTTCTCAACCTTCTTTTAAAATATCCAATATGCCTCGGGGATGTCTTCCATATAATCGTTGAAACATTGAGAAGCCTGGTTTTTCTCATCTTCGTTGGCCTCCTTGTGTAGCATTTATTTGAGTGTCTGGTTAAATCGCTCCACTAAACCATTGTTTAAGCGTAATATATTGATGTTTTTAAATACTTATTTGGAGTAATTTGGCAATCTCCATGAATGTCTCTGAGGTAAATAGCGTCCCTTGATCTATTAGGACTTCTTTCGGAATGCTGACATGTGCAGAGTTTCTCTACTAATTCTTTTGCAATGCTTTTGGAGTTAGCCACTTGCAATGGGATGACTTTAGGATAATAGGTAGCATAATCCACTATGACTAAAATATATTTAAGAATTCTAGAAGAGGGTTCAAGGGGTCCTACAATATTAACCTCCAATCACTCAAAAGGAATGTCTATGAGTGGGACAGGAATGAGAGGAGAACAGTCCTTTTGAAGAATCTGTCTCAATTGGCATTTGGGACACAAAACACAAAAGGACCTCCTCATTAATCCCTGGCCAATAGAATCAGAGTTTAATTCTGTCCAAAGTTTTCTTGGCACGTAAGTGGGCACATAAGAAATGGGTGCGTGGAAAGTTTGCAGAAGTAACAACAATGACTTCACCACACTTTCATGCTTTGCCACTTGATAAAGTGAATCATTTTTCAACAAAAAGTGGTGTCCATCAATCAGAACTACTATTAATAGTAGATTTCAGGGAGTTGTCATTCTATTGCTCACTTTTAAATGGAGCCGGAGTTTGCCTAAATTGGAATTGTATTGCGGAGATGGGATCAGTAGTTATCTCAGGGGGTGGAGTAGCGCTCCATGACACCTCTCCTTCCATTTTCATAGATACGTCAGAGCATAATGCTGGAATGTTACTTTCAACCTAGTGAGTTGCAATGTGGAATGGAAACAGCTTGTGATAAGTTCTCAACATCAATTACCAGGCCCAGTGTTTTAAAAGAGATGGCAGATGTAATTTCAGTTTTTTTTTCAACCAGTCCTGCCCAAGAATCAGTAAAAAGAGGGTGCTGCACATAACAGTCACCTTTATCTTTTTTGTGTCTACCTTAAAAGTAATGATACAGATGGGCAAACCTGTACCTTATTGCTGCATGTCGGCATTAATGATATTTATTTACAGCAATCTAAGATATTGAAGAGGAACTTCATCTCTCTATGCACCAAAGCTAAAAGAAAATTTTGTTTTTTTTTGTATCTGGTCCCTTACCAAGATTATATAGAGGGGATGTGATTTATAGCAGATTGCATTCCCTTCACTGCTGGTGTGCAAATAAAAACATAGCGTTTGTGAACAATTGGGATAAGTTTTGGGAAAGCCCTGGATTTTTCAAAAGAGATGGTCTTCATCCTACCTGGAGGGGATCTTATGTATTATCCCAAAATATGGCAGCAAAACTGCCTGGTTGACTGATCAGAGCACCATCCAGACCACAGTCATGTGATCTTAAATCACAGGCTGTTGTTTATCCCATCTGTTACTATACCAAAGCTGTTACCCAAAATCCCTGTTGTGGGGCATCCAGCAAATTTAGTCCTGATACAAACCTTAAATTAATTGATAACCAAAAAATAAGGTGTATAATTAGACCAAGGGATAAAACCAGACCCTCCACCCGGGGCATCTGTAATAGAAATTTACTTGAAATTAAAACAAAAAATATATCACCCGTTCAGAATCATGCATTTTTAAATGCTGCTTATTGAACATTCGCTGTCTTTGCAATAAAGCTGTTTTGGTAAATTATATTATATTAAGTACAAAATCTGATCTGTGTCTTCTTACTGAAACCTGGCTTAGTAAATGTGACACTGTCCCCCTAGCTGAGGCATCACCAGATGGATACCCGTTCCTTCATAAGTCTAGAGATTCTGGTCGAGGAGGAGGCCTTGGAATAATTCATTGTAACAAAATGCAAATCAGGTCTACAAATCTAGGCAACTTTACATCCTTTGAGACATTCATTTTAAATGTTAAAACAGATTTCAACACAATTATACTGTTAGTCTACAGACCACCAGCAACTTTCTATCTGATTTGGCTATAAATTATGATCATGTAGTACTAATGGGGGGTTTTAATATACACATTGATGTGGAAACTGACACTTTTAGCAAATGTTATTTGTTAAATTCTGTAGGATTTTGTCAGATTGTCAAAGGTCCAGCTCATAATCATAACCACACATTAGATTTAATTATCTATACTAATAAAAGGCAAAGCCCTCACTCACTCACTCACTCACTCACTGACTCATCACTAATTCTCCAACTTCCCGTGTAGGTAGAAGGCTGAAATTTGGCAGGCTCATTCCTTACAGCTTACTTACAAAAGTTGGGCAGGTTTCATTTCGAAATTCTACGCCTAATGGTCATAACTGGAAGGTATTTTTCTCCATTAACTGTAATGGAGTTGAGCTGGAATGACGTGGGGGGGCGGAGTTTCGTGTGACATCATCACGCCTCCCACGTAATCACGTGAAGTGACTGTCAACGCAGTGCGTAGAAAACCAGGAAGACCTCCAAAAAGCGCTTAAGAAAACATGCATTATATAATTGAGAAGGCAGCGAAACAATAAGAAGCGAGCGAGTGACATATACTACCATATTCATGAGTGCTGCTACCTCGGAAAGAAAGCAAGGTGTAAACCTAAACTTTAAATTAAGTTCATAGACAGGCTACGCTGGCGTTTCACATGCCCACAGGTAATGCGGGATACAAGTTTAATGAGAGGGCGCAGGATATAAACAAGAGTTTTGATCACTTTGTAACTAAGTTAAAATTGTAGGTGAAGGGGTGTGCTTATGCAAATTCCGAGACTGTGTTTGTGGGGATTGACAGTTAAAGGCGGGTGGGGAGTCACGTCATCATCTCCCTCCCATTCATCTCATTTCACTCTGAGCTGAGCTCAGCGCTACGCCGTCTTCGAAGCAACCGTCAGACTGCCACCAAATACTCACAGAAAAATCCACAAGTTAATACACACGCTGTCTCTATAGAGTTTCTCCACACTGAATCCTCCAGGCACTACTTACAAAAGGTTACATTGACAATCATGTTACGTTATTTTTAAAATCTTTCCTTTTCTTAGCACAAGCACAGCTGAGAAGCTTCGATGCATGTGCTCCATAACGCGTTAAAAATAATGCATTTAATCACACTTTGCATTACAAGCAAAGGGAGCTTTTGTCAATGCATGATTTCCTGGTACACGATTACATTGATCAAGCGCATCCCGATTCATTTTACCCTCGCACCACCTTAGTTTGAGAAGAAGTATGAAAAATATGAGGTTAACACAGAAAAACAGATCACCAATTCAAGCTTTATGAATAATCGATTAAGCCATCAATAATTGTTTTGGTAAAGCCATCCTCCTTCCATTTTATAATTTTTCCGCTTAGCCATGATTAAATGAACGGTAAAAAAGTAAGAGCGAAGCGAGGGTGACTTATTTAGGCAGGCATATATATGACAGCAACACTCATGACAATGTCAATCATGTTACGTTATTATTAAAATGTTTCCTTTTCTTTTCATTACTTCTTTAACACACTACTTCTCGCTGCGGTAGCGGGTATTTTGATATATATATATATATATATATAATATATGAATGACCTCCAAAGAGCTGAGACTTTTGATATCATGAGCGTGTCTGCAAAACTGTGGTCTCCTGCCCTGCAAAGTCGAGCAGCCAGCACGTGTGCATAGCTGTGCCGGCCTTTGAGGCGCTGACTGCGCTTCTGCCTTAAGTCAAAGTGAGCACTTTTAATTTTTTTCATCCTCCCCCTGCGCTATAGCCCAGACAAGTGCAAACACGGGACCCCTTTTCTACACCACGGCAAAATAATATAAAGGCGATTCACACTTTCTTTTGCACGATACGATTATGAGGTCCTCAGCTCGGATTATGAAGACACGCACAGTGGAGGACTGACAGTGCCATCACAGCCGATTAATGGCGGGGCGTCTCACCAGTCTACACAAGACCCACCGTGACTGTCCCCAAAAGGCGATCATAGCGTCAGCGAACACATCTCTCTATACTATATAAAAGAAAAAGGCAACTTTCCTTTCTTTACACCTTTTTTCCTTTTATCCCAAACCAAAGCCTTTCTCGCTTAACACTGCAGAGGACACAAAACTAATTTTCTTTAAATGCGGTAAGGCACATTACCAGAGGCACAAATTTGAGCGTTCACATAGAAAATGTAATTTCTATACCACAGCCGTCGTGTAGTGCCTTTCAAAAGGGATCTACTACCGAGAGATGATCCATATACATTTTAGCTGCTGTTAGTTACTTACCTGTTGTGTTACACAGTCTTTAAAATGTAGTTTACCATAACCACTCCAGTAGTGCTCAATGTACCTGTACTTCTTAAAACGTTAATGTTTTACTGTTTAATAACTTATAGACTATATTTTATTATTTCTCCCTTGCACTCAGTGACCAAAGCTATACACACACAAATAGACACATACAAACATACACACAAGTATATATATGTGTATATATATGTATGTATGTGTATATATATATATATACACACACACACCCCTATCTACATTATATATATGTATATGTATATATATATATATATATATATATATACACACACACACACACATACATACATACATACATACATACATACACACATATATATAATTTGTGTGTGTGTATGTATGTATGTGTGTATATATGATGTAGATAGGTATGTATATATATATGTGTATATGTAGATATGTATATATAGATATGTAGATATGAAGATATGTATGTGTATATATATGTGTATATATATATATATGTATGTATGTGTGTGTGTGTGTGTGTGTGTGTGTATATATATATGACAGCAGCAATCCAATCTTTGAGAAAACAGTAAAAGGAGGCGTGTCAGGCGTCGTGGTACATTTTCTGATGCAGCTACCGAAAACAACTTTGTGGCGCTGCCGCCAAATACACAAAACAATTGCTTTGACAATCATGTTACATTATTTTTAAAATGTTTCCTTTTCTTTTTCATAACTTCTCAAACACATGACATCACTGCGAAGCGCGGGTATTTTGCTATATATATATATATCACAGCGACACTCATAACAGTGACAAAACAATTACATTGACAATCATGTTACGTTATTTTCAAAATGTTTCCTTTTCTTTCTCTTTCCTTCTTTAACACACTACTTCTCCGCTGCCAAGCGCGAGTATATATATATATATAGATAGATAGAGATATATATATATATAGATAGATATGAGAACAACATATATATATATAGATACTGTAGATATATATATATATATATATAGATAGATATGAGAACAACACTCATATCAATGACAAAACAATTACATTAACAATCATGTTACATTATTTTTAAAATTTTTCCTTTTCTTTTTCGTACCTTCTTTAACACACTTCTCCGCTGCGAAGCGCGGGTATTCTGCTAGTATATATATATATGTGTATATGTAGATATGTATATAGATATGTAGATATGTATGTGTATATATATATACAGTATATATATATGTATGTATGTATGTATGTATGTATGTATGTGTGTGTGTGTGTGTGTGTGTGTGTGTGTGTGTATATATATATGACAGCAGCAATCCAAGCTGTGAGAAAACAGTAAAAAGGAGGCGTGTCAGACGTTGTGGTACATTTTCTGATGCAGCTAGACGAAAAAACTTTGTGACGCTGCGCCAAATACACAAAACAATTACTTTGACAATCATGTTACATTATTTTAAAATGTTTCCTTTTCTTTTTCATAACTTCTTTAACACACTACTTCTCCGCTGCCAAGCGCGGGTATATATATATACTAGCAAAATACCAGCTTCAGCGGAGAAGTAGTGTGTTGAAGAAGCAATGAAAAAGAAAAGGAAACATTTTGAAAATAACGTAACATGATTGTCAATGTAATTGTTTTGTCACTGTTGTGAGTGATGAGTGTTGCTGTCATATATATATATATATATAGCAAAATACCCGCGCTTCGCAGCGGAGAAGTAGTGTGTTAAAGAAGTTATGAAAAAGAAAAGCAAACATTTTAAATATAACGTAAGATGATTGTTAATGTAATTGTTTTGTCATTGATATGAGTGTTGTTGTCATATCTATCTATTTATATATATATATATATATATATATATAGAGAGAGAGAGAGAGAGAGAGCAAAATACCTGCGATTGGCAGCGGAGA
Organism: Polypterus senegalus; assembly: GCF_016835505.1. Classification (NCBI taxonomy): domain Eukaryota; kingdom Metazoa; phylum Chordata; class Cladistia; order Polypteriformes; family Polypteridae; genus Polypterus; species Polypterus senegalus. The sequence goes on along the minus strand of NC_053156.1, from coordinate 89,170,829 downwards.
AGTAAAAAGAAAAGGAAACATTTTAATAATAACGTAACATGATTAACAATGTAATTGTTTTGTAATTGTCATGAGTGTTGCTGGCATATATATATATATATATATATATATATATATATACACACACACAGACACATATATAAACATATATATACATATAAACATATATATATATATATACACATCTATACACATATATACATACTGTATATACAACATATACATATCTACATATATACTGTATATACACATATATATACAAATCTACATATATATCTACATATATATATATATATTAGGTGGGACTCGATTAAAAAATTAATCCAATTAATTAGAGGCTGTGTAAGAATTAATCTTGATTAATCGTATGTAATCGCTACGTAAATTTGCCCCAAATCGCAAATGTTTTTTTTTTATTTAAAACGGTTTTAGTGGGCTTACAGAATCAAATAATAGACATGGACATGAATATTGTAAACTGAAGCTGTTTTAATTTCTGAAAAAAAGCTTTTAAACTGCATTTGAATTCAAAACAGAAACAAAAATATCATCCCTGGTTAAAATTGGGCAGACTTAAAAATAAAGTGGTAGTTTAAGTACTTTAAGTACATTTTCAGAATAGTATTGTCTTTAAATAATAATAACCAAAATTTCACCATAAAGTGCAGTTTTTCTTCTTAAAAAATAAGTCAGAAACATAAAAGGTAATTTGACCAGCTTACTCTTTAAACTCTGAGTAACATTAGCCAAAATTATTTTGTACATTAGGCTAAAACAGTGTGATCATTGAACATTTTGTAATTAGATGTATTTAGAATTACTAACGGTCACGGAAGTCCAATGATCCCCAGTAAGAGCCACAAAGTCCACTTTCTGTAATGCATCTAATTTTGCTTGCTTTTCAGTGTGCACAAAACCATGCTTTTATCAAGGCTTCTGGGTAGTCGAAATGATCAGTCGTAGGAGCGCGCTTTATTCCGACTCTAACATTTTTGTAGCTGTGATGTGTGCATCAGTGTAATGGATGTACCAGGAAATCATGCATTGACAAAAGTTCCCGCTTGCTTGGAATTGAAAGTGTGATTAAATGCGTTATTTTTAACGCGTTATGGAGTACATGCATCGAAGCTTCTCAGCTGTGCTTGTGCTAAGAAAGGGAAAATTTTAAAAATAGCGTAACATGATTCTCGTTAACCTAATATTTTTCATACGTCCCAAACCAAGGAGATCGAAGGTAAAATGAATCGGTAGCTGCATACATAGTCAGTACATCCCTCTCGAATCGAACCTCGAATGTCGGCGTTAGAGGCTTAAGACTCTACAATTGCCATAGCGTGTGGCTTGTCTATGCTAAAGTATGTATTGTAGATCGGGTATATATATACATTTATATATATATACCCGTGTATCGCAGTGGAGAAGTAGAAGTTATGAAAAGAAAAGGGAACATTTTAAAAATAGCGTAACATGATTGTCAATATACAGTAATTGTTTTGTGAGTGTTATTGAATGTTGCTGTCATCAAGGATTTGATTATCATTATTTCTTTCAATCAGGCTCGTATTTGTAGGATGTGTTCAAGTTACATTCCGTGTTTGTCAATCGTTGTAAAGATAAGAGGTTTCATTCATCGATTAGTTCCTTACTGCATCAATAAACAGCTCGTCTTCCTTTTTATCTGTGATGTGACAAACTGCATGCACGGGTTTTTTTTTACACTGTCTTCCTTTAGCAGGACATTCACTTTTTCCACCGTGTGCTTTGTTTCCGCAGTAGCTGCACTTATGAATATGATTCTATGTATAAGGCGCTTCATATTTTTTGCTGCCTTCTCAATTGTGTAATTCGGTTTTTGTTCAGCACTCTTTGGAACTGTTGCTTTTTGTCTGTGCACTGCATCAGTTCACGTGAGCCGCTTGGTGTTCTTGCATCGAAGGTTCCCAGCTGTACTGGTGCCATCTCGTGTAATGTCAGCTAAGACCCGGCACTTAAAACTTTCTCTCGCAGTTTCAATGAGTTTGTGCCAAACACCACCCTGACCATCTCATCTTCCTCTGCATAAGCACAGTCCTTCACACGTGAATATTTAGCGGCAGTGTTTGTATTGGATTGCCGCTGATGGACGGCCTTATATGGGCAGGCACTAAATTACAAACGCTAGTGGCAGCCTGTCTATGAACTTAATTTAATATAAACTTACGGTTCACGCCGTGCTTTGTTTCCGCATATGCATCATTTGCTTCATAATGTTTTTCTGCCTTCTCAATTGTGAAATGGCGTTTTGTGCTCATCGCTGGAGTTCTTCCTTGTTCTGTACGTACTTACGTAGGAGGCGTGATGATGTCACACGAAACTCCGCCCCCCGCGGCCATCTCCAACTCAAGACTCCATTACATTATATGGGAAAAAATAGCTTCCAGTTATGACCCTTATGCGTAGAATTTCGAAATGAAACCTGCCCAACTTTTGTAAGTAAGCTGTAAGGAATAAGCCTGCCAAATTTCAGCCTTCTACCTACACGGGAAGTTGGAGAATTAGTGATGAGTCAGTGAGTGAGTCAGTGAGTGAGTGAGTGAGTGAGGGCTTTGCCTTTTATTAGTATAGATATATATATAGATAGATAGAGATATATATATATAGATAGATATGAGAACAACATATATATATATAGAGATAGATAGATATATATATATATATAGATAGATAGATAGATAGATATGAGAACAACACTCATATCAATGACAAAACAATTACATTAACAATCATGTTACGCTATTTTTAAAATTTTTCCTTTTCTTTTTCGTACCTTCTTTAACACACTACTTCTCCGCTGCGAAGCGCGGGTATTCTGCTAGTAACTTATAAAGTTGAAATTCAAAATTTAAATATTTCTCCATGAAATTAAGTTATTTCCGATCACTACTTAATTACATTTGATTTTTGTTCTGACCTTACCAACGCACTCACAGATTAAAACAAACACAGTGGGACATCTAGACTGTAATTCTGCTTCAAAATTTGTAGATACTTTGAGTAAGTCAAGTGTAATTGTGGAAAACCATTTAGATCAGTTAACATCAAATGTAAGCGTGGAAAACAATTTAGATCAGCTAACATCACATTATAATGTGACCTTGAGAGATGTTCTGGACACAGTGGCTCCCCTTAAAACAAAGTGATCAAAGCACATAGAAACTCTCCCTGGTTTAATGAAAACACTTGCGCTCTTAAATTAGAGTGTCAAACTGGAACGCAGATGGAGAACAACAAAACTACATGTCTGTCAAATTGCATGGACAGAGAGTGTTATTATAACACAATTATTTAAAGCTCGCTCAGAATACTATTCTACAATAATAGATAGCAATAATAAAAATCCTTGGGTACTGTTTAGAACAGTGGCTAAATTAACAAATGGCAATTCAGATCTGCAGTGCAAAATACCAGCAGACATTAGCAGTACAGACTTTATGAACTTCTTCAATAAGAAAATTAAAAATATAAGATCCCAGATCTCAGCACCACAGTACAAACCAAATACTAGCTTGCAGACCCTGCCGCACATTGCATTCAGCACTTTAGTCATTTTAATCCTATAACTGAGCAGGAGGTTTTAACTTTAATTTCTAAAATGAAGCCCACTACTTGTTCCCTAGATCCAGTGCCAACAAAACTAGTAAAAAGTGCCATGGATGTTCTTGCAGCGCCTATTTTAAACATTATCAATAGTTCATTATTGCATGGCACAGTACTTGAAACACTAAAAGTGTCAGTCATTAAACCACTACTTAAAAAGTCAGACCTAGACCCACACATACTTGAAAATTATAGGCCTATTTCAAATTTGAAAGGCACCGTGCTTGGTTTAGTTCTTATTCATCAAATCGATTCCAATATGTACAGAAATGTGCTGACTGGACTCCCATCATTATACACAGAAGTTCAATATGGTGTCCCGCAGGCCTTTACTGTTTTCACTTTACATGCTTCCACTGGGATCTATCATTAGGAAACATAATGTTAATTTTCACTTGTATGCAGATGACACCCAGTTATACCTTTCATTTAGATCAAATGAAGTTTCTCCAATGTTGTCTTTAATTAGTTGTGATAGTGAATTAAAGGACTGGATAGATGAGAACTACTTGTCTTTAAGCACAGATAAAACAGAGATGTTAATTGTTGGAGGAAATGACGTTGATCACAATAATATTCTGTCATCATTTAACTCAGTTGGAATCACCATTAATTTTACTGAATCAGCCCGAAATCTTGGAGTTCTCCTTGACTCTAGCATGTCATTTAAAGCACATATTACAAAGTTGTCCATATCATGTTTCTTTCATCTTAAAAATGTTAGGAAATTAAGGTGCTTTCTAAATAAACAGGATTCTGAGAAATTAATTCATGCATTTATCTCTAGTAGGATTGACTAGTGCAATGCGGTGTTCACTGGATGTTCAAACTGTTCTCTATACAGCCTCCAGTTAATCCAAAATGCTACTGCAAGAATTATCACAAGAACAAGAAAGTATGAACATATAACTCCAGTTCTTATATCTTTACACTGGCTCCCAGTTAAGTTTAGGGCAGATTTCAAAATCCTCCTTTTAACATATAAAGCATTAAATGGCCAAGGTCCAGCTTACTTGTCTGAACTTATCATGACTTATCAACCAGATCGCACATTAAGATCTCAAGATGCCGGTCTGCTTATGATTCCAAGGACTAATAAAATAACAGTGGGAGGTCGAGCTTTTAGTTACAGGGCTCCTAAACTGTGGAATAGTCTGCCTGCTACAATAAGAGATGCCCCTTTGGTCTCAGCTTTTAAATCCCGGCTGAAGACTCACTGCTTCAGTTTAGTGTATCCTGACTAGAGCTGACAGTAAACTTTGTTAGAAGGATTCCTCTTTCTTTGAACTGCCTTTCCCGAGGTTTCTTCCATTTTTTCCCTACTGGGTTTTTTTTTTGGGAGTTTTCCTTGTCTTCTTAGAGAGTCAAGGCTGGGGGGATGTCAAGGGGCAGGGCCTGTTAAAGCCCATTGCGGCACTCCTTGTGTGATTTTGGGCTATACAAAAATAAATTGTATTGTATTGCATTGTATTATACCATTGAGTTTCCCCATGAATACAGGTTAGACTGGTTGTTCCGGTTTCCCTTTGTCATGGAAGGACATACTGGCGTGCAGAGAATTACTATGACCTCACCTTGTAACAGATATAAAAGGCCATTTTTTTTATTGTTAAGCGGATGTGCCATTAACATATGTGTTGGTACGGGCTTCCTATTGCATATCCCTGAGCTGCATAAAGGCTGGTTTATATTCCGCACGCGCTGCAGTTGGGACGCCCGTTTATTCCCCATGATGAATTTCAATGTCTAAATGGTTACGAATGTGCCAGAATAATGAACGAAGGGTTAAATATGATGCAACCAGTTATCAAAACAAAAGTTGGCATGCAAAACATTTGAAATTCATCTGTCCATCATCCCCGTGCCCTGTGGAATTCAGTTGTCCCTTTTGATTTTGGCGTGGCATGGTAAGGTGTGATTGTCACAGTTTTCCTTGTGTTAGCACTTCTTTACATACCGTTTCTCGTGCAAAATCCCGGCCTGTCCGTCAGTAAACTTGTACAAGCAGTCCCTGCCCGCTGTTTCGTCACTCACAGTTATGTGTTAAGTCTGGGTTTTAAGGTTGAAGGTGTATTACAGTCATTTTTTTCTGGGTGCTTTTTGATTGACAGCTGACAGTAAACTTTGTTAGAAGGATTCCTCTTTCTTTGAACTGCCTTTCCCAAGGTTTCTTCCATTTTTTCCCTACTGGGTTTTTTTTTTTGGGAGTTTTCCTTGTCTTCTTAGAGAGTCAAGGCTGAAGGGATGTCAAGGGGCAGGGCCAGTTAAAACCCATTGCGGCACTCCTTGTGTGATTTTGGGCTATACAAAAATAAATTGTATTGTATTGCATTGTATTATACCATTGAGTTTCCCCATGAATACAGGTTAGACTGGTTGTTCCGGTTTCTCTTTGTCATGGAAGGACATACTGGCGTGCAACAAGAGTTGCTGCCGGAATCAATGAGTGCAGAAAGCTTATGCCTGTTGATTTCTTATTGTGAGGAAGAGACAGGGGATTAGTGAACAAACAGTACCTCTCTCCTACACCCAAACACAGTTCATGAGATTGCCAAAGCGGAGCATTTGGGGATGTTATGACCCATACCCGCACTTGTAATAGCAGAGGAGTTGTGTGCTTCTCTTTTGGGTGTACCACTGGTTCCATATCATGTTGGGTGGGCTTGGATTGGTAACACGTCCAGGATAGGTCTTATGCGATCAGCATAACGTTCTGCATGCTCGGCTTTAAAAGAGGTTCTGGGGTGCTTGAAGCATAAGTCATATGATTGAGAACTGGTCAGCCACTCTGGGTTGAGAGCTGCTGGTCCGGTTTAATTCCATACTGCAGCAGCACCTCTCTCTTCAGTTAATCATAATCACTGGCTGCCTGCTCATCAAGGCTGTAATAGGCCAGCTGTGCTGATTCATTTAAGAACAGCAGAAGTATATGCGCCTATTCCACATGTTCCGAGTGATGACATGTGGCAGCAATTGTAATGGAAATATGTAGTAGCAATAATACCTGGGATGGTTCCATCTACATGAGATTGGCTATGTACCTCCGCTTCAGCAAGCTGCATCCATTGCTCCCCCACCTGGACCTGCAATGCCTGAATCTCTGAAGCCATTACCTGGATAATCGCTGTCACATCTTGGGGCTGATTCATCATATCTGTCAAAGATTTGGGGCACCTTGTAGCAAACCCTGTATAAATGGAATGATTTTAATTGAAGGAAAATGCATGTATAAAGCAAAAAAGCGAGTCATCCTGAACTCCATCTCAGGTAGACTGTCCAAGATTTCAGGCATTCTGGGAGGAAGAGGTGGGTCCAGATGGACAGACCCTGGAAATGACATAAGGGTTGGAAAGGTGTCAATGTTGCTGTCTGAAGAAGAGATGCCACTAGCATACAGTACAGTGTCATCTCCTGTTTCTGCAGAGAATTACTATGACCTCACCTTGTAACAGATATAAAAGGCCATTTTTTTTATTGTTAAGCAGATGTGCCGTTAACATATGTGTTGGTACGGGCTTCCTATTGCATATCCCTGAGCTGCATAAAGGCTAGTTTATATTCCGCACGCGCTGCAGTTGGGACGCCTGTTTATTCCACATGATGAATTTCAATGTTTAAATGGTTACTAATGTGCCAGAATAATGAACGAAGGGTTAAATATGATGCAACCAGTTATCAAAACAAAAGGTAGGCATGCAAAACATTTGAAATTCATCTGTCCATCATCCCCATGCCCTGTGGAATTCAGTTGTCCCTTTTGATTTGGCGTGGCATGGTAAGGTATGATTGTCAGAGTTTTCCTTGTGTTAGCACTTCTTTACATACCGTTTCTCGTGCAAAATTCCGGACTGTCCGTCAGTAAACTTGTACGAGCAGTCCCTGCCCGCTGTTTTGTCACTCACAGTTATGTGTTAAGTCTGGGTTTTAAGGTTGAAGGTGTATTACAGTCATTTTTTTCTGGGTGCTCTGTGATTGACAGCTGACAGTAAACTTTGTTAAAATGGTATCAAAAATGACACTTTGTTAGTTGTTACTTTAGTTGTTTTGTCATATGCACAATATTTTCTGTTACCAATAAATTCTTCAATGAGAGCTCATCAACAAAGAAACATGTAAAATAAGATTTAGTAAAAAAAATAATAATAGTAATAATTATAATTCAAAAATTCATTACTTGACACGCAAGGCAAATCATTAAAATAAATGTACCAATCCACTTTCGCGCCATAGATGGTGCCTTGCTCTTAAACATTTACTCATGCAGTTTGTCATTACCTGCTGTTTACCAGCCGCTGAAAATATCTGGCCCAGCTAAATTTCTTGGTTTGAAAACCTGGCCCAACTGAATTTGTAATTGAATAGCCCTGCTTTCAGCTGTTTGCCACATGCATTACAACTTGCATTTATTTACTTAGCCATTCCTTTAAAATATTGGCTTGATTCCAAAATGCTGAATATTATCATTTAATTCTGACACATATAAAAATGTGAAAGCAATGTACATTTTCCCATAATAAATCTTCTTTCCTGATTGATATCTGGATATTTCAAATTCAAAATAAAATTAATTACACCTCTCAACCAGAGGCAATTGCAAAGTACAGCCTACTGCATACTCTCAAGCTGATTCTTGGTTGAGATCAATAAAGGCTGTGTACAGAGCACTCCCTAGAGCAACAGCAGTTATGTCAGACATTGCCGTGAGAATAAAGTTAGAGATCACAGTTTTAAATCGTGTGCATTCATAAACCTCTGTCTGTTTATCAGCATTCCACAGTATTGTGATATTCAACACTATCACCCTTGTGAGATATTTCATCCACCTACCCACCAGTCCATCCCTTTGAATTTTCTGTTCCCACATTTTCCTGGTTGCAGTCAAAAAAAGCCAGAAGCAATAAACAGCTGTGAATGGTGTTCCAGTCCATTTGTACTGTATTATATAGTCATGTAAATACTCACACCAATTCACTATGGGCAAGTCCAAAATATTCAGTCACTCTAACAGAAGGAGAAATCAATAGTAGTACATTTATGAATGCATGTAAAAATACCTTTATTTAGGTGTGACCTTTTTCAAGACATTCATTACAGCATTGATAAAAAATGTAGTGACAAATGCACCCTGGAAAAATGTGTGCAGCACGGTAAATGAGTGCATTGAATTACAAACAAATCAGTGTGTCTTTGATTCAGCAAATGATATATTTTGCCATTTGATAAGAAGTGAAATTGAGATTACTGAACACAATTAGCAGAGAAAACAATTTTACAATATTACCACTATTAAATATAAAGCATTACATACACGTATATTATGAAGCAATGAATCTATTACTATTAGACCAGTTGTTAAAGTGGGTGGCAATGTTGTAATGTATACTTGTAAAACAAAGATTAAGATTTAAGACAACTCATTGTTATAACCTTCTAATAAAAGAGTCTACCCCACATATTACTAATGTAATTAAAATGGTTGTACATGACACATATTAGAAAAGCATTATCAATAATACACTGTTTTTATAATCAAAACATTTTTGCATACATCAATTTTTTTTCTCTTTCCTAGAATACACATAAATCTTCAAAACCCTTTAGGAAGACCTATGGTTTCTGTCAATGGTTCCTGATTAAAATCAGTCACTCACTTCATTGATTATTACATTTTGAGTTGTGCTGGTCTTTCCTAATGTTATATTAGAAATTTGGGGGATTTCATCTGTGATATACAATTTCTGATATATAACCCTCCTTTCTTTTAGTAATGTTTGATATTGAATCTTTATATACAGGTACAATACTAAGAATCAACAGAATGAAGCAGTCACCACTGTTCTCAATACTTTATTGCAACCTTGTGCTTATCAATTAGATTTTATTGTGTTTTTTAACTCATTTTTCTAGTATTGCTCTTCAATGGAGTTATTTTGCTTTTAATAACTGTTTCCACTGACAATACAAACCAGTAGTGATGGAGGCTGCATTCAGTACCAGTATAACCAACTTACAGTGGTGTGAAAAACTATTTGCCCCCTTCCTGATTTCTTATTCTTTTGCATGTTTGTCACACAAAATGTTTCTGATCATCAAACACATTTAACCATTAGTCAAATATAACACAAGTAAACACAAAATGCAGTTTTTAAATGATGGTTTTTATTATTTAGGGAGAAAAAATCCAAACCTACATGGCCCTGTGTGAAAATGTAATTGCCCCCTGAACCTAATAACTGGTTGGGCCACCCTTAGCAGCAATAACTGCAATCAAGCGTTTGTGATAACTTGCAATGAGTCTTTTACAGCGCTCTGGAGGAATTTTGGCCCACTCATCTTTGCAGAATTGTTGTAATTCAGCTTTATTTGAGGGTTTTCTAGCATGACCCGCCTTTTTAAGGTCATGCCATATCATCTCAATTGGATTCAGGTCAGGACTTTGACTAGGCCACTCCAAAGTCTTCATTTTGGTTTTCTTCAGCCATTCAGAGGTGGATTTGCTGGTGTGTTTTGGGTCATTGTCCTGTTGCAGCACCCAAGATCGCTTCAGCTTGAGTTGACGAACAGAGGGCCGGACATTCTCCTTCAGGATTTTTTGGTAGACAGTAGAATTCATGGTTCCATCTATCACAGCAAGCCTTCCAGGTCCTGAAGCAGCAAAACAACCCCAGACCATCACACTACCACCACCATATTTTACTGTTGGTATGATTTTCTTTTTCTGAAATGCTGTGTTCCTTTTACGCCAGATGTAACGGGACATTTGCCTTCCAAAAAGTTCAACTTTTGTCTCATCAGTCCACAAGGTATTTTCCCAAAAGTCTTGGCAATCATTGAGATGTTTCTTAGCAAAATTGAGACGAGCCCTAATGTTCTTTTGCTTAACAGTGGTTTTGCGTCTTGGAAATCTGCCATGCAGGCTGTTTTTGCCCAGTCTCTTTCTTATGGTGGAGTCGTGAACACTGACCTTAATTGAGGCAAGTGAGGCCTGCAGTTCTTTAGACGTTGTCCTGGGGTCTTTTGTGACCTCTCGGATGAGTCGTCTCTGCGCTCTTGGGGTAATTTTGGTCGGCCGGCCACTCCTGGGAAGGTTCACCACTGTTCCATGTTTTTGCCATTTGTGGATAATGGCTCTCACTGTGGTTCGCTGGAGTCCCAAAGCTTTAGAAATGGCTTTATAACCTTTACCAGACTGATAGATCTCAATTACTTCTGTTCTCATTTGTTCCTGAATTTCTTTGGATCTTAGCATGATGTCTAGCTTTTGAGGTGCTTTTGGTCTACTTCTCTGTGTCAGGCAGCTCCTATTTAAGTGATTTCTTGATTGAAACAGGTGTGGCAGTAATCAGGCCTGGGGGTGGCTACGAAATTGAACTCAGGTGTGATACACCACAGTTAGGTTATTTTTTAACAAGGGGGCAATTACTTTTTCACACAGGGCCATGTAGGTTTGGATTTTTTTTCTCCCTAATTAATTAAAACCATCATTTAAAACTGCATTTTGTGTTTACTTGTGTTATATTTGACTAATGGTTAAATGTGTTTGATGATCAGAAGCATTTTGTGTGACAAACATGCAAAAGAATAAGAAATCAGGAAGGGGGCAAATAGTTTTTCACACCACTGTATATGTATCTAACTTAGGCATACAGTATGTATTTATTTAGTACATCTTGAAATGGTATAGATTCATAGAAGATGTTTGTGTCACAACATTGCGATCACCTGATAGTGTAATTTGAGATTCACACTTCATTATAGTTTCTTTTTTGATATTACTGGATGTATTGAACAAGCTATGTTCTATCTTATGTTGTTCAGAAAACCTACAGATAGAAACACTATATATCTCAAGCTTCCTTACAATTTTCCTATTTAAGGTACATTTTTTTCCAAATGAATATATTTATTAATTTATCACCTTTTCACGACTTGGGTTAGTTGTTTGCACGGCTTTAAACATGTTGTTTACACCAATAGAGAAACATTATTCACACCACATACAGTAATCAGGACAAACAACCCCTAATTAGAGTATTGTTTGCACTTTTACATATTCACATTCTGAAAATCATTTATGCTGATGTACTTGATCTTCTTAATTTACTTCCTTTTAAGCTAACAACTCTGTTTACATTTTCAAATGGCAGAAATATTAAGGATTTTACAATGAGTAATTTACATACTACAGTGTATTCTGTGAAACAGCCTTTTAATTTAAAATCTGGCCACTATCTTTGCCAACAATTGTTCCTGCTGCAAATAATGTTCTTAACAAATACTATAGCAACACTTCATTTAGAATTCTTACCCTAAAATATAGATCTACTATTTGCAGCACAAAAGGCATCACTTATTTACTAATATATTTCTGCCCTTCGCTTTATATTGGACAAACCATCTGTAGTATCCACTATCAGATAGCTGAACATAAATATAACATCAGATAAGCATCCAGGAACCTGGCACTTCTGTCGGTTAAAACAGTCAATTGTAACATAAAATTCACGGTCCAGTCCTTTCTAGGGTGGCGTCTTACAATCAGCTATAACAGAGGAATTTGCTTTGGATTTACAAATTAAACACCTGTGTTTCATACAGTTTAAATGAGATTGATATTTTGAGTTCCTTTATTTGAAAGCTTACAACTTAAATTTCAGATGTCAATTTGAAAAATAACAAGTTAAACTACTGCTGACACATACAGTATTTATTTCTTTAATGAAGGCTGATTTGCCCAGCATCTCCTATGGTATGTGCATTGGTATGTATGTACTGTATGTTGATGTATCTATTCCTATTACCTCCTAAATATAGTCTGACAATTTTCTACGGATTAATACCAGTGGTTGCCTTAGGAGTGTGTGGGGCCTAGGCCTAGGGCTGGTTACGTCAAATGCTGTTACCAGTATGTGCGGATTGTATAAACTTGCGTGCATATTTAACAAAAATGTTAACATACACAGGATTTTCTCATTGAAGTATTCAGCAAAATTTTTGCAAGATAACACACAGACTTTATCAAAATATAACAATATTAAAAAAGTGTAGTTCATAATTCATGACAATACCACGACAGTGTGAAATGCAATGCGGTGTCATGTGGAAGCTAGCAGGGCCTCTTCTAAAAAGTACCCAAATTGCAAGTATACTCTGGTTCTCAATATGCAGGATGTCACATAGTCATAACTCACGTTGATGTCATGTCAGCCGGTTATCTTTATACATGTTTTTGTGCATTAATATTCGGACTATGGAATGTTTTCAAAGACGTACATGTACGGAATTTGACCTTGAAGAGGGATTTTAGAAGGATTCCTCTTAGAAGCATCTCAAATATATAAATATATATATATATATACTGTAGAATATAACTTGACAAATCTGCTTGAACGGGACAATGTGGACCTCAAAAGCAGGGCACAGGGCCTGGGGCGGTAGCCCCACTTGCCACCATGAAATGCTGCTCTTGATTAATAAAGACTTTAAAAAACACAGAGAGACTGAGCTATTTGTATTATTTATAACATATAGTACCTACTTTTCTTTCTTGAGCTAATTACTAGTAGCTATCACAGTTTACAATTTGTTTGAAAGAGGGAGACAGCTTAAAGTTCTAGTTCCCCTTCAAATGTAAGCTTATTGTCATTTGTACATATTATACAATAGTTAATCATTGGTGACATCGGTAATTTACTAAACGCATGCAGCAATGATTTGCAAAACAGAATTTCAGAAATGAGCTCTGAAAAGCAGTGAGAGTCACTAGATGTCGGTAGAAGAGCAAACTACAGGCTGAGAATACCAGCTACTGTATATATAGCTTCTATCCCTGATGAACACCTTTTATACCTGCTTTGGTTGTGATAACAAGTAGCCCTCTTCCGAGTTCTTTGTCTACTGACAAAAAGGAACACAGACAGATATGTCACTTCCACTCCTGTCAATGCCCTTTTTCCATGTTCACTTCAATTGCACCCCACAACCCCAAAGAATGATATCATTCTTGACAATGATATTAGTTACACGTTTACTTTAACAGTTCATTGTCACCTAGTCATGCAAGCTAATCCATCTTGACCACTGTCTATGTGAATACACATTTCCCTTGTGTTCACTTCCTTTTTCCTTGATTTTCTTCTGTCTCACAAGGCTATACAGTTTATATTAATTGGTGACTCTAAATACAGTGTAACTTGATTTTGGGTGCCTAAGTACAAGGTTGATGCCTGCCATGTACCACATTATAGAGGGGGGAAATCTACTGACTTATCAACACTAAGTTGGGTTGATTCTGCTTTGACATTGTCAGTTAGAACACTGGCTAGGATGCATAGGACAGGACCCCTCAGTCAAAGATAGTTACAGCTTGGTTTATACAAAGGAGACCAGCACTTTATTCTTCTCAATCTTAATTAAGGTGATCAAGGAAGAATATATTTTTGGTATACTTTGTTAATTTGAGAAGGTTGGCATCCTTCAACATCTGCAATAAGATGCTGCAGATGTTCTACCAGACGGTTGTGGCGAGTGCCCTCTTCTACGCGGTGGTGTGCTGGGGAGGTTGCATAAAGATGAAAGATGCCTCACGACTGGACAAACTTGTTAAGAAGGCAGGCTCTATTGTAGGAATAAAGTTAGACAGTTTAACATCTGTGGCAGAGCAACGGGCACTAAGCAAACTCCTGTCAATCATGAAGATTCCACTGCATCTACTTAACAGTGTCATCTCCAGGCAGAGGAGTAGCTTCAGTGACAGACTTTTGTCACTGTCCTGCTCCACTGACAGACTGAGGAGATCGTTCCTCCCCCACACTATGCAACTCTTCAATTCCACCCGGGGGAGTAAATGCTAACATTATTTAAAGTTATTGTCTGCTTTTTTTATTTTTTTCATTATTATTACTATTTAATTTAATATTGTTATTTTTGGTATCAGTAAACTGCTGCTGGATTATGTGAATTTCCCCTTGGGATTAATAAAGTATCTATCTATCTAATTTATACATAACAGTTCCTACTGGTATGTACTGTAGGTAGAAGGATGTATAAAATTTGTAGGTATATGGCTTATGAGGTTTAGGTGGCTACATATGTGTGCGAATGTGTGTGCGGTCTATGTAGAGAGAAAATAAGGGAATCATTTTACTCCAAGGGCGGCACGGTGGCGCAGTGATAGCGCTGCTGCCTCGCAGTTAGGAGACCCGGGTTCGCTTCCCGGGTCCTCCCTGCGTGGAGTTTGCATGTTCTCCCCGTGTCATTGTGGGTTTCCTTCGGGCACTCCGGTTTCCTCCCACAATCCAAAGACATGCAGGTTAGGTGGATTGGCGATTCTAAATTGGCCCTGGTGTGTGGGTGTGTTTGTGTGTGTCCTGCGGTGGGTTGGCGCCCTGCCCAGGATTGGTTCCTGCCTTGTGCCCTGTGTTGGCTGGGATTGGCTCCAGCAGACCCCCGTGACCCTGTATTCGGATTCAGCGGGTTGGAAAATGGATGGATGGATGGATTTTACTCCAATATTAACTTGAACAGACAGAACAACTTTCAGCAAATGGAAATACAGCAGCTCCCTCAGAATTACAGCATTCAGCAGGAGAAAGTGGGCAGTTTTAGATACCTCAGTGTCCACATCACATTTGATCTGGTCTAAACACATCGACACCTTAGTGTAGAAGGCACAGCAATGCCTTTACGCCCCTAGATATCTCAGGGATTTTAGGCTGCCCTTGTAATTACTAAAGAATTTCTACATATCCAGAAAGTATCCTGACAAGAAATATTGCTACCTGCTTTGGACACAGTATGCAGCAGGACCATAAGGCTCTGCAGATAGTGGTGTGGTCAGCTGAACACATCACTGGGTGTCCACTGTCCAACTTCCAGGACATCTATACAAAGCGATGTTGAACCAAGAAAAAGAAAATAATCAAAGATACCAGCCATCCCGACAGCGCCCTCGTCTCTGTGCTGTGATTAGGGAAACACTACTGCTGCTTAAAGACCAGTTCAGACGGACTGAGGATGAGCTTCTTTCCATCCATATTATACATCAGGACAGGGTCTTGAACTGCATGATGTTAATTCTGTTAAGTTATTTAAACCTAAAATATTTATTTATTATTTACTTAATTATTACAAATTTTAATGATTTTAATATAATGAATATTATTGTTGCCATTTAACATAATTCATTTTATTGATATTTATAAAGTTATGAATTAACATTTATTGTTATGTTTGTTTATATTCTACTTAATGCACAGTCTCAAAGTTTAGCAGTTATGCATTTCACTACATATTGTACTGTGTATATAATTGCATGTAACAAATAAAATTGGTTTTGTTTTGAACATTGCTCTGAACATAATGATTATATTTCTGTTCATTTAGTAAAATAACTAGACTGTGTATGAACATCAGCAAATAACAAAATGAACTGCGTAAAGCAGGAAACACTGAATATATCAGCAGGTAATAATTATCCCCAACATATTAGTCTAAAACAGTTTTAATGGTATGATGTTCTGGTATACTTTTTTGTCATTCTGATAGCTAACCTAGCAAATTGTAACAAACAAAACATGGCATATGTAAAATAGGTAGCTGACACACACAATTCCATTTAACAATTGCTGGCATAAAATGTAAATATATATTGCCACTTTGCACTGCTGTCCTGCTTACATCATTACTGGGGTTACAGTATATTCCTTCCCCTACAACCTTATATTAGAATAGGCCAGGTTGGAAAAAAAGATATACAGTAAATGGAAAAGGATATACAGTAATAGTACAAAGGCACAGTGGTTAACAATGTCTTGTCTGAGCTCGTTGGGTTGTATCCTGGACTTGGCACTGCCTGAAAACAGCTTGCATGTATTTCATAGGTTCTATGTGGGTTTTTGTTTCATATTCCACAGAGATGAAATTTACATTAATTGTGGACTTTTACAGAAATATATGTGAGCCTTTGTATGTGCGGGCTTGTTCTTTCTAATAGACTGGTGTGTCGATTAGTACTGATTGCACTCTTCAGACCATTGCTGACAAGATAGGCACTGAGTCTCCACACTAGACTGTAAAAGCAGTTTAGAGTATGGATGGAAACAAAATCAATACAAAATCATCAGCCAATGTGGTTTAATTTAGTAAACAAGAGTCTGAGCTCATGTGAAAGCTTTATTTTTGTTTGAAAGTAAAAAAATGTACCACCTGCAGCAGAACCCTAATAGCAAATGCAACTCCTTTCAGATTATTTTTTTTCACATGTCTCTGTAAGTTAAGATGTTGCTAGCAGATACCAAATGAACCACTTACAATATGAAGGAGATGCATTGCCCTGCATGGTGCCAATTTATCTGTTTGAAACACCAGCAGATCCTAATGACCATCCGTACTTCAGGTTGCTGAAAATAACTTGCATTCTTTAGAGATGTACAGTATATAAATGACCTTTGGAGCAACAGAATATTAAGAATATACATATTTCATCTTGCACTTCTTATGAAAGTATGTCAAGTACCAATCTGTACAGTGTAAATGTGTGAATGGTGCATTAAACAAGGGCATGTGTTTTACTTAACTGAAATAAATGACTGCTTTGTGACTTTCCATTGCACCAGTTGTCATCATTTTTTGAAAATGAAAACTATATTTTGACAGGAGCACTGCACTGTATTCTTCAGAACCCAGAATAACTCTTATGATATATTATTAGATTTAAAACAGTGAGAGTGGGCAGCTTACATATGCACTGACAGTGAAAAACCTATAAAGGGAAAAAAAGAAACACAAGCAATTGCAACAAACATCAAATCCTGCCCATTGCTGCCAATTTCTAACTTTTAGTTCACTTGCTTTGTCATGAGCCTCTGTCCATCTGAACTGTTTCTCTTTACGTCACATCAGCTTCTGCTAAGATCTGAAATCTTCTTTTCTTCACTGATCTCATTAATTTATTCTATTTCTGGTTAGGGTCCATAATTTATATTCTCCTCTATTGTTACTTACATGGTCAAGAGTTACTCAAGAAATGAACTGATTTTGAATAACTGGAGAGGCAGTATTTCTTTTGAGCTACCTGTCCTATTTAACTTTTAAGACCCCAGTATGCTTACGCTGGATGTGTCTGTTGCAGTTCACTGAAGAAGTTGAATTTTGGAGTTTACTATTAAGGTTTTTTCTCCAGATGTTAACAAATGAGTTATCTTCCATGGTGGAAGCTACTTCTTGTACACAGTATACATCATCTACTGCATTAAGGTATATTCTCTCCCAACAATTTTTGTGGTATAAATCAACATCTTAATTAAAGTAAGCAACTTATCATGTAACAGGGCAAATCAGTAATCAGACAGGAGAAAAGATGTTCTGTATCTTTTAATTACTCCTCAGCAAAATGTCTTAAAGGGAGCATTCTTCAAAAGCAGTCTGTTACAGCTTGGTCAGAATGGTCAAAGAAACAAAGAATAGAGGCTCATTTTATACACTATTGATTGAGTGTCAATCTCTGGTTCGTTGGTTTACACCCAAATGACTTCTATAAAATTAAAGTCTGTGACATTATATTCTGCCTCTTCTTATACCTTTGGGTTGAGCCACCACCACAATATCTGTGCATATAACGACTGTCCCATCTGGTTGTTTATAGGATATCTACTGACTTCTTAGTCATCTCTTAGTTATCTTTTAGTATATTTTGTTGTTCACTTGACCTTTATCTGGTTTCCTGATATGCCTGAAAAGGTTTCTGATATTCATTAACCCTTTATGTTATTTCTATTAGGTGAATGATATGTTATCCTAAAATTATTCTTCCATATTTTCTAGCAAGAAAAATAGGCAGAGTAAGAAAATACACAAAGAATAGTGATTATAACAGAATTCTGCATACTAGTGTGGCAAAATGGGGGCCAGCAGGAATTGGTGGACACTGTCAATCTGTCAATCATGCTGTCAATCAACTTCTGGGCCAAATCTTGGATGCTTGGATTTTGTCAGAATTTGTGGGTTTTTGTTTGTACACCTGCCTCTTGAGGATTGAGCACAAGTTCTAATTGGAATTAAGGTCTGGGGAGTTTCATGGCCATGGTCCCAAAATTTCGATATTTTGTTCCCTGAGCCACTTAGTTATCACTTTTGCCTTATGGCATGGTGCTCCATCATGCTGGAAAAGGCATTGTTTGTCACTAAACTGATCTTGGATGGTTGGGAGAAGTTACTTTAATAGGATGTTTTGGTATCATTCTTTATTATTCTTAGGCACAATTGTGAATGAGCCCACTCCCTTGGCTGAGAGGCAACTCCACACATGAATGATCTCAGGATGCTTTACTGTTGGCATGGCACAGAACTGATGGTCCCGCTCATCTTTTCTTCTAAGGACAATCTTTTTTCCGGATGCCCCAAACAATCAGAAAGTGGATTCATCAGAGAAAATGACTTTACCCCTGTCCTCAGCAGTGCAATCTCCTGTACCTTTTGCAGAATATCAGTCTGTCCCTGATGTTTTTCTTGGAGGGAAGTGGCTTCTTTGCTGCTCTTCTTGACACCAGGCCATCCTCCAAAAATTTTTGCGTGCGTGCAGATGCACTCACACCTGCCTGCTGCCATTCCTGAGCAAGTTCTGCACTGGTGGTGCCCTGATCCCACTGCTGAATCAACTTTTCGATTGGCGCTTGCCGGACTTTCTTGGGCATCCTGAAGCCTTCTTCACAAGAGCATTGGAAATGGGTTTGTGTGATTAAGTTCATTTTCATGGCTAAGAGGGAGTTTGCAATTAACTGCAATTCATCTTATCACTCTTCATAACAATTCTGGAGTAAATTAAAATTGCAATCATAAAAACTGAGGCAGCAAACTTTGTGAAAATTAATATTTGTATCATTTTTAAAACTTTTGGCCACGACTGTAAATGGCAGAAGAAATATAACTACAGTACTCCATATGATTTACTGAGGTTCCTTACATGGTTGTTTCCTGCCCCTAGTCCAGTGCTAACCTTCATAGCTTCCACTTATTTGTAATAAAAATCAGACAATCTGTGGTTGAAAAAACAAGAATCTATAGTATCTTTGTATTCAGTGTATTATTGTCTTAGTTTTTTGTATTCACACAAATATACATGAGTAGTTTAAATTCCAAGCAGAGTAAAAAAATAAATAAATAAAAGTCCCAAATGAACATGATCAGTTTACTGATAGAGGTTTTGAGTTCTTTCTTCCACTTTTTTAGGCTGAAAAATCATCACTCTTGAAAATAAAAATGAGCTTTTTCCACACACATAGAGCATGTTTTATTATCAGTTTTTTCTGAAATTTGAACAGACATTGAAATGACTTCCATGTGCTAAAAATTAAGATGGACCAGACAGGAATAGTGAAATTAGTATTGTTTTATAAAAGAACTAATGATGAACATAAGAACAACATGGTAACACTAATGGTATGTAGATTTGAAAAATATGTGATAGTGCTCTATTGGGAGAAATTTCCCACTGATGACAGTTGTAGAAAAGACTGTAGGAATGCAAGCGCAGGTCTCTGAGAGTTTGACCCCCTCATGGGGATTAAGATGGATTTTTTTTTTTGATTATGGAAGGGTTCTACGGCGACCCTGTACTAAAACATACATTTTTGTACTCCCTTGCCCAGATTCTTTGTTAGGTAGACCAAGATATATGTCCTCCAAACCAACTCTTGTTCTCATATCCTTGCACTCACATGGCCTAGAACAAGACACAGTCCAAAGACGCAATACTCTTGCCAGTGGCACTATGGATCGGCTTTACCCTGATGCAAAATAGAGCAACAAGGCATACAAGGGGAACAAGCAATAACCCATTTTCAGACATAATAGTCTTTAACATTCTTAACACAGCTGTTTAACATTCTTTAACTTAGCCATTCTCTGTCCAGTGTAATTTTGAAAGACCATGTTAACACACGTTCGTGAGGTGTGTGTGCACAAATGGTTTAAGGGTTTCCCTTTTACACAAGTGGAAAGTCCAGAAAAATGACTATTAGAACTTGGGCTTTCTTAAAACATTATTTTGTTGTTTAAATATTTGACCGCTCTCTAAATCCTACTTGTCTTCAAATGGTGTCTGTCTGCTCTTCTAACTGCAGAAAAATGTCCTCTCTGGGAGAATGTCTTTTGTCTCTACTAACACATCTTAGTCCTGTGTTTGAGATTTGATGCTTTAACAGAGATCAAAAGGTCAACTAAAGAAAAGGTTCACAAAAAAGTTTAAGCATTTTTACCATAAACACATCACCTATAATCCTTCTTAACACAAATATAACATATTTTACAGTAATTAATTCACATTCCCCTACAAATGTCAAAGAGGATGGCTTACTAAGTAAGAGTACAAATGTATCCATTAAATAAATGGGGTACATTTTTTATGTTTTTTTTTATTCAATGATGATGTAGACCACTCCAGTATTATCTTGAAAATGAGACATGATATCTTATTAAAAAGTATGCGGCATAGTGGAAATAGTGTGTGACAACTTAACACAAAGAAAACAAAAACTGTCATAGATTTAAAAAGAAAAAGACAGTAGACCTGTTTGAAGAAAATATAGAGAAATACAGGAGCAAACTACATTCTACAACCATTCTGGAATCTCGATAGAAATATCAGCAAAGAATTGTAGAGTGGAAACTTCACTATTATGGCCGCTCAGAACTTTGTGCTCTGTCATTCCACAACAAAAATAGTAATCTTTTTGATAATTAGACCCTTCACATACTTTAACTGTTTTCTTTACAATATTCTGTCTAAATTTCTGAAATAGCTCTGTTATGTTTTGTATATAGATATCTCTTGGCTGTCTTTGACTCATACTGGAACACCCAGCAGAACATTTAGACAGAAGATGCTAACACTCTGAACGCAGCTATGCAAAATATGTTTTCTGATTTAAGAGCTAATCTTACAGGTATAAAAAAATGAACAAGTAAAAATGGCAAAGCAATTTGCTCTCAGCTCCCCAGCGTAACTTCTATTCACAGGATCTCTGCTGTGATTTTGCCACTCTTAAGGCAAAGCTTGTTGTCCAAGTGAGAACAACCTGAGAAATTTTGTACTCAAAGAAGATGCAAAAGGTGGTGAACCATACTAATTTCTTGTTAAGCTACTTGGATATAGAAATGGCAAAATCTGCCTCAGAAAGTATGTGGACATATATAATGTTCACTGATTTCATCAATTACACTGGATTTTGTCCACTCATCTTTAAATTTTGAATGTTTATGGACTATCAACTGTCACGCATGTTCACTTGGGGATCACTTCCGGGCTTGACAGAGCTAAGCAACACCACCCTGGACTGAAAGGAGGCGCTGTCACTAACTGTCCTTTCTCTTTCTACTGCGGCTTGAAGGAAACACCCAGCAAGGGCATTTGACCCTTCTTATGGTGCCCTAGGGAAGGCTCCAGAACATGGATGTGCCCGAAAAGAGGCATCTCAATTTAGATTTAAGCCAGGTAGAGGACAGATCTCCTGCCTGACACAAACTGTTTGAATTTGTGTTGGAGTTGGAACTGACCTGTTTTCTGTTGTGCCTGTATGCGGTTCATCTCCTTTTATTCTTTTATTAAATGGGGAGGCCTGGTTGGCATTGTTACATGTGGATTTCTCGCATTCCTTTTGATGATTACACAACATATTTTGAAAGAAGCTCAGCACTCACAAGGATCTGTTAATTTGAAACTTCCTTTACTTTAGCTTTTTTTCGCAAAAGACAACTTTAACAGCAGTGGGCCCAGAAGTGAAGCAAGCAAAAGACAATAGACTTCATGATCCATTCTCTCATGCTGAGGCTAAACCTTGGCTCAGTGCACTCTGCATACAGGTATAATTCTAAAGATGACACACTTGTAATTGCTTCTGTTATTTCTTAACAGGTTTGGGGAATATAATGATTCGTATTATTGTTATCCTAATCAGCTAAAATGTAAATGCTGCAGTTATGGTGGATATAATCCAATAGTATTTGCAGAGTCTTAACACAGTAATTCTAGGAATTAAATATGGGGGTCACTATGGTGCTCTTAAATCAAGTAAAGTACTCTACTATATGTCATAGTTCCTGTGCTAAAATGACGACAATGGTCCTTGCCCATCAGTTAGAGAAAGACAGACATAAATTAATCAGTAAAACTGACTTTATCTGCTCTCATTTACCCATTTATTGGCTTCAGCATGTTATTTATTCATCCCCTACTTTAATTAGCCAAGCGCCATTCTTATCATAAAAGCACTTCTAAATATATACCAGAAGGAGAAATCTCATCAAAAACCCTACCTAGACTGCAAAACAAGCCTTGTAATATAATAATAAAAGTAATTCTTTCCACAAACTGCCTGGAGGCATAAAAGAAAGCTCTGTTCAGCACTAAAGGCAAAATGCAATTGCATGTAACACAAAGGCAATCTAAAATAATCTCAATACAGATATTTAGAGGCAAAGTAAACAAATGGACCAAAATGGTCAAAAACCAGAAAATTCACAAAACAGTACAGCAAAAGGGACAAAAACTCATAACTCCAGAGCATATTAACAATGAAACACCAGGAACTGTGGAAGACCCTAGTGGTGATTGTCAGGTGGCTCCAACTCTTTGGGGACCACTCACAAAATACATGAAATATAACATGGGTGGAGAAGATACAGCAAATTATTAACAAAAGTGACATTAACATAAATAAATGAGTCAATAAAAAACAAAGAGAACATAACACAAGACTTTGAACTCCCAGCTAGGGAAGGAATCCTTTAAAATGCCTTAACCCCATTTTTTGGGCACATGTAGGCTGGAGGCCTTCCATTTGAGTTTAGGAGTAGGCTACCTAGGGAGTGGTCTTTTCAATGAGCCCCAACCTGTATAAAGGGTATGCCGTGCTTTCTGAATTTGTTTTTGAGGCCCACATCCATTTTCAAGATTTGTTGTGGCGGGAAATAGAACACATGTAAACTTTTTCTTTCTTCTGCCTGACCTATCCATCCTCTTGACTCCATTCCCTGTTTTTCCTCATTATCTAAAACTATATCTCTACCTTATAATTTCTTCTATGTAAGATTTAGAGACCTCCCAGCTTAAATAATTTGGATTGCCTGGGATGCTATCTAAATTGCATTTAGTTTTCGCCATAGCCAAGTTCTTCATGGTAACTGTGCACAATTGTCTGGCAAGTTCAAAGCAATGACATGCGATGTCATCATGTAATTCCTACATAAGATATTGGCACAGATATGCAAATGTGTTTAAACCTTCACCTTTTTCTATTAGAGTTAGTGGAATTTAAAGGATGCTTCCAAGAAGATTTTAGTGTTAGGACCACCTGCTTTGCATTCAACGGTTTCTGGTTACTGTTTCTGATTTTTTTTCATGTGATTCTTGCTTTCTTTTTGAGCCTCTGATCCTTTCCTGTTATTTGACTTTGTCTCTGTCAAATCCCTTTGATCCATTTTCTGATTCTAACTTCACAAATTGATATCCAGCATTTTTACTTTCTCGTATACATGGGGAAAGTATTGTAATCATCCAAAGATTCAATGTCGAGATTTTGATGAATCTCAACGTTTTTGACCTCCCTGACTTTCTCATATTCAAAGTATAGGGAAAGTATTGGAATCCACCAAAAATTCCATTTTGAGCTTTTGATGAATCTCAATGTTTTAGACCTGCCTGAGTCTGAAAATACATTTTTTGGAATTATGTCTTTGTGTGTGTGTGTGTAATTAAACATGATAACATGTGTACGCTTTCAGTTAGGTTAACCAAATTTTGCATACGAGTATTAGGTACAAAACGTGGATTTCTATCAACTTTTGGGCTATTTTCTTTAACTGGAACTTGTACTTTACCTTTGACTTATGCAGCTGCAGAGTCCGATTTATTCAACTTTACTTTTAAAATAATTGTTCAATATTTTATTAATTTGATTTGTTGTTGATGGTTCTTTAATGTACATAATATAAAAATATAATTGTCCTGCGGTTTACTCCTCAAATATCGATCCCCATATTTGAGTATACGAGAAAGTCTAGGGGAGACCACTCCCGATTTTTCTCCATATGTTCAGGTTCTGTCCTCCTGTCATTTACTTCTGAACTTATGTTTGTTAATCCATGACTCTTTATTTCTGTAGATATTCCACTGTCAGCCCAGACTATTTTTCTTTTAGATCCATCTGCATTATTATTTAACTTACACAAACATAGGCCTCAATGTCTTGGCTCTCTTACAGCGAAATTCATCCTAGATACAGTACATGCTGGCTTGACCTCAGAGCTTGTTACAGGGGATAATTGGCAAACCTCCTTTTATAACTTGTTATTCTTGGAACTCTCTGCATTACATGTCAAAATAACATCAAGTAAATCTGTTAAGGACTGGAATGTGTTCATCCAGTAGTTCAGATTATGAATGGCTGAACCACTATGATGCTGATCCTCCTTAACCTGTTCACCTAATACACCCCTTCATTCTTAAATTGGCTCTGTAGGTGGTAAAATATTCTCTTACTATGATCACATCATGTATAACGGTTAGGTGGAAAGCCATGGGCTAGGATTGGTAACACATAAGTAATCAAAAACTTTTTTCTTAAGTGAACTGAATGGCTTAAAATTGCTAATGACCTTATATTACCAAATGTTCTATGCATTTTTTGACAAATACCTTGGCTTGATCTGTGGTTTTGGAAATGCAAAGTGTATGGAACAGCTATATAAAGATGCTTTCCTAGAAAAAAAACTTCATAAACTTAAACATAACCACAATAACAAAACATAAACATAAATTATCTTGCTTAATCTTTGTACTTTAAATTGAGTTTCTGCTATTTAAGAGGTGATAATATCCTGCATATTTTCTAACTTGTCATACACATTGGGAGGGCAAAAAATGATATACAACATTAAAAGGCACCTGCTTTAAAGTTTTTGTTTTCATTTTTGATTTATATGAAATGGGCAGCATGGTGGCGCAGTGGGTAACGCTACTGTCTCACAGTTAGGTGACCCAGGTTGTCTTCCCTGTGTGGAGTTTGCATGTTCTCCCTGTGTCTGCATGGGTTTCCTGCAAGTGCTCCGGTTTCCTTCCACAGTCCAACGACATGCAGGTTGGGTGCATTGGCAATTCTAAATTCTCCCTGGTGTTGGTGGGCTGGCACCCTGCCCAGGGTTTGTTTCCTGCTTTTCGCCCCGGGATTGGCTCCAGCAGACTCCCATGACCCTGTAGTTAGGATATAGCGTGATGGATGGATTTATATGAAATTAGAATTATGGAATATCAATGTGTAATATTTGTTTAAAACTTTTATTTGTAGTGCTGCATTTTTCATAAAACAAAAACAGCAACAACAGCAATAACAAAAACAAAATATAACAATCCTACAAATGGAGTAGCATAAGAGACACAGACATGGCCAAATAAAACTAAATGATCAACATGGCAGCATGATGGTAATACTGTACTAGGATTTAAATGCATTATTAATGCATTGCTAAAGACTCAAAGTTCATGCTAAAATTCAAAATAAAAATATAAAAGTCTCCTAAATGGGCTTACATTAAAGCTTGCAAACCTCATCCTCTGTTGCTCATGAAATCCGATGTTTGCTCCTGGCTTCGGTCGACAAACTCTGTAACATTGTGCATTATGCTAATGGTGATATTGTGTTCTGTGCAAGCGTCATGGTAGTTATTATATTACAACTGCATTGAATTTTGTGGGTATATTGGGTTAGCCAGTTTATTTCAGAAACATTTATTAAAAATCATAGACAAATTCCGTTCAACAGGGGCAGAAAATACCTTATTTTAATGATCCATTGTGTTAGACTGACGTATCCTTATTGGCACGGTATTCCAGATTTTTGGTGTATAACAGGAGAAGGCTGTCTCACCACTACTTATCTGTTGGAAAAATAAGAAGACCACCATTAGAAGATCCATCCATCCATTTTCCAACCTGCTGAATCCGAAAACAGGGTCACAGGGTCTGCTGGAGCCAATCCCAGCCAACACAGGGCACAAGGCAGGAACCAATCCCAGGTGCAAGGAACCAATCAGGGTGCCAACCCACCGCAGACCATTAGAAGATCTAACTTTGAAAATAGGGAACAGGCACTCTTCAAGAGAAAGCAAATTTATTTATAGCATTATAGATACCATTAGTATTATTAGTAGTCAATTCTAAAGCACACAGATAACCAACAGAGAGAGTGTGCATCAGTGGGAAGATGATTGGAAATACTAACTCTGTTACATGATGGGGAAAAGTGTAAGAGTAGCTGCGTCTAGTGCACAGTACCTAGTTGCTGTTTTATGAGGCTTTTCCCATTTCCTGTAACAGTGGAAAAGTGCAGATAGAGCTGTTAGGCTTTGCAAAGTATAGAGTTATAATTTTCATTGTTAAATAAATACATAAATGTTGTAGGGGCAGACTGTTATTCAATGTTTGATTCATTCTTTACATTTCAATGTATGTTTCAGTATTCTGTATATGATTATTCTTTCTGGGGGTGTCTTGATATGATTATGATTTTGCTATCATCATCACAAGAAGCTACTGGTTAGGGTGACAGGTCAGGTACAGCTCTGCCTTTATAAGTTACAATGTTACAATGTAGAGACACAAATGCAGCCAGTATGGACTCTCCAACTTCATTTTACCAGTGTATCATTTTTGTATTGGAAGGACATTGTTCCCCAATGTTAGAAATGGGGGAAAATAATCCAAAGCTGAAAGACAGCATTGCAGTATGACATTATATGTATCTTCAGCACTTAGACTTAGAATAAGGGTAGCTAAACAACAGCTTAAACTGATTCCAAGAACAGTGTGTATAAACATAAGTGACCAGTTTGTTTTATTTTAATGTAAATTCTCTTTTTCTATACTGTGGTTATTTAATTGTAGCAAACATGACTCATTAAATTTCTTACTCAGGAATAATAATTTTTGCCAAGTATTTGACTTGACATTACATTAAAATTTCATAGTAATCATGTAATGGTTGGACTCACAGTGTGCTTTCCTGCTGTTTCTGCCATAGGGTCACAGGAGTAAATTGTTTAATAATAAGAGCCCAGGAAAGTTAAATGACTGGCTCAATTAAAAGAAAAAATTCATAATTAGATTTCAACATGTACAGTACGATTGGAGCTTTAACTCCAGTGCCTCTACCATTTGGCTTTAGTCTCTGACATAATTGTAAAGCATTACCAAAATATATCCTACACATGATTTTTCAAATATTTACAGCTTTCTTATTACAAACAAAATTGCTCTGTTTATTTTTTTTTAACTTTTTTCAAACAGATAATATGAATTGATGACATGACTTCACATAGAATACTTTATACATTGATAATACAGGGTGGCATGGTGGCGCAGTGGGTAGCGCTGCTGCCTCGCAGTTAGGAGACTTGGGTTCGCTTCCCGGGTCCTCCCTGTGTGGAGTTTGCATGTTCTCCCTGTGTCTGCGTGGGTTTCCTCCCACTGTCCAAAGACATGCAGGTTAGGTGGATTGGCGATTCTAAATTGGCCTGTTTGTGTGTGTCCTGCGGTGGGTTGGCACCCTGCCCAGGATTGGTTCCTGCCTTGTGCCCTGGGATTGGCTCCCGTGACCCTGTGTTCGGATTCAGTGAGTTGGAAAATGGATGGATGGATAGATAATACATTTAGAGGCAATTGAGAAGATTTAGACTTGTTGAGATGTTTACATTGAAGCACATATTTTAATATTTAAAAATATTTGACTCAACTATTCTTGTTTATTATGTACTTCTATCACATGGGGGTTTCCTGTTTCTTATGAATACCCCAAATTAGGTCAGCTTATGCCTATTCAGACTTTACATCTTAAGAAACACTATCAACCACACATACGTCAGTAATATGATATCACTCCTATCTTGAAAACCCTTCACTGGCTCCCTGTACCACTTAGAATGGAGTAAAAGGTTTCCCTCCTTACCCATCAGTGCATCTATGGATCTGCTCCCCTGTATTTACAGGAACTCCTTATCCCTCATACTTCCTCACACACCCTCCGCTCTGTACATATTAACACTCTTCAAGTTCCCAGAAGTAAGCTTAGCAATATGGGTGATAGGGCCTTTTCTTCGGTGGCGCCGAGGCTGTGGAATTCTCTCCCTGATTACCCGAGAGCCCCACAGTCGACTGATGCTTTTAAATGAAACCTAAAAACTTATCTTTTTAGAAAGGCATTTTGTTAAATTATTTCTATAGATTATCTTGTTTGTTAATTTATTCTTATTTTGTAGCACTTTGAGATTGTTAAATATAAAGCGCAATATAAATAAAATTTATTATTATTATATCACTGACAGTCCTGTGGTATGTGTGACTTTTTATAAAGTATATTATGTCTAATTAATGCTTGTGGTTTTCATAAATTTTGAATGCTATTGAGGGGCTGATATAGTCCTTGTTTTAATGAACATGATTTGACAGTAATTTGACATTGATATCAACATTGATACCAGTCATTCGTTCACCTCTTGTATTTAGCAATCAAGTGCATAAAGAGAAACTGAGTGCTGATGTTTTGACAATTTAGTAACAACTATAATTTCAATAATGATACATAATCCTTAGAAAAACTGACTGCGCTTCGACTTTATTAACATTGAAGTGCTATGTTAGTAACAATCCTCATAGGGCCTAGAGAAGCATTCTTCATTCCATGAAAAAGTTTTTCTTAATTCATAATGTCATCTAACAGCCACCAACAAACGTCAGTACCAATAATTTTTTTAAATCATTTTTTAAAATTTTATTTTAAATAGGATAGGATTAGAAATGGCAAGCAATGCTTAGAAATATAAAGAAAAAACAGAAAAACATCAACATACATTTAAAGATGCTTAGATATGCAAAAGGTGTGACGAGGATGGACAGGATTAGAAATGAGTACATTAGAGGGTCGGCTCAAGTTGAACAGTTGGGAGACAAAGAGAGAGGCGAGATTGTGTTGGTTTGGACATGTGCAGAGGAGAGATGCTGGGTATATTGGGAGAAGGATGCTAAGGATAGAGCTGTCAGGGAAGAGGAAAAGAGGAAGGCCTAAGCAAAGGTTTATGGATGTGGTGAGAGAGGACTTGCAGGTGATGGGTGTAACAGAACAAGATACAGAGGACAGAAAGATATGGAAGAAGATGCTCCACTGTGGCACCCAGAACACAATGCCACAGAGCTACACAAAAGAAAATAGAGCAAAAAATAAATGAATAAAACACACATGACTTAATCATGAATATAATATGTCCCAGCTTGGTTTCGAACGGTGTAGCAATTAGTTGTTACATGAACTGTTGTATGCGACTTATGTTAACTAAAAATGTCACTAGGCTCTCTTTAAAAATAATAGTCACCAAAGGGGTCTGAAAAGTTGCTAGATATAGTGACAAAGTCGTCGAGTTGGCAACACTGCTTGTCCACTATGACTGTTTTATGCATGCAACTCCAGTACTGCTTAATCATATTACTAAACATTAATTTGTAAACGCTACTTTTTATTTATGTGTGTGTATATGCTAACACGTGTGCGTGTGTGTGTATCTGTGCACTGTGGTCTGAGTGACAATATTGAAATGAGTCCTAAAATAAGTTGTAGTACCAACCAGGCTACCCTGTTTAACGCTGGCAGCAACAAAGAGCAAAAATAAATAAACAGGCACATGATGGTATTATAACACAAGGCTACACAGAATCGTAGGTTATGTGTTTTATGTATGCTTTTTCATTTCTTATGTTATTTAGAATGGATATCCAAGTGAGGTAATGATATTTTTTAGCGACTCGTGGCGGTTTTTGAGCAAGCGTTAGCAACAATCCATTGAAAATAGTTGGCAACAATGCAGCCAAGTACTGGTAGACAAAAAGCATTTAAGGGTGTTGTGCACTTGTTGAGGGTCACTAAACAGCTGCTGCTCTCCTGGGAAGGAAATCTGAATCTTGGCTGGATAAATCAGTAAAAGAGATAAGACAAATTTGTCCAGCCTTTCTGATCACCAGAGACATGGCCTTATGTGCTTATGTAGCATGGAATGAGAAATCAACAAAAAATCATAAGTTACATTTGGATTTCTGCATGCCTCTTTTAGGATAGTAACTAGGTCAAAATAGCAAAGCAGCTTGATGATAACTGGATGCAAACGTGTGCTGTCACTATCCCCTGTATATAATCTGTGAACCTGCATAATTCCATGCATTAAGTTGAGTTAGTTGGAAACCAAACAGGCAATTATTTCTCCAGAAAGCTGAGCATATTTCTACTTTCAAAATTATACAGAATTCCAATAATCTGATGTTGTCTCTCTTACTCCATCATCTTGGTCATTAAGCTCCTTATGGACAGTTTGGGTACATATCTCAGCATCATGCTACTCCACTTGAGTATAGACCTGAATAAACATTAACAAGAGTTAGAGCAACATGTTTATTTCTGATTTTGACAATATCAACAATAAGATCAGAAACACTTCTCTGTACTGAAGTGTTCAAGGTTGCACAGAGAACAGTGTTTTGCCTCTGATACACAGGGCTTCAGTTGATAGTGCCATTGCAGTGTGCCCAGGATCTGTGGACTTGCAGCAGAACAAGACTAAGACTAAGTGCAGTTGCAGTGTACTACTTGATGTCACAGAAGAGGAACAAAGTTGTGTACTAACTTTGATCACCTCATGAGCAGGTTTGATTGACATCACACAATGGTAATGTTACAAAATTAATTCTGCATGTAGAATGCAGACTGTTATGGCCAGGAAAAGCACAAATATGACAAAAATATGAAAACTCTATTTATTATTTATATTTGGATGAAGGTATAGCTGATACTGAATCAAATATATTTAAGCGAATTCCGCAGGAGAAGACAAACAATGCATGGAAATGTACTGTATATACTACACAATATAAGAAATAAAAAAAAACATCAAAATACATTTAATGATTAGTCTTCAGTAAAAAGACACAGAGTTGGTGTCCATAATTAAGAAATCGCTTTGCCGCCAGTTGCTGCCAGGTTCTTCTAATATGCTGAATTCCTTCAGAGTGTTGTAGAGATACCTTTATGGGAGTATGTATTATTTAGAACTTGTGCTGCGAGACATTCTTTACAAATATTGACCAACCTCTGCCAAGTATTTTATATGCTTTTGTGACTTTTGGATTGATTTGGTTAATAGGAAAAACTAGGTGCATAATGAATGACAAGTATCAACTCTTTTGTATTATCTACTGTAGTAATGAGAGGAATGACACAAGGTGAGAGCAAAAATATTTGGGGTGCCAATTGGGCAAAATTACATTTAATTTGCTGCTACAAAATATATGGTAAATCTTTCACAAAATATGCACTCGGTGGTGATGGAAAGATCGGCAAGTTGCTATTGTGTGTGAAGTTCCAGGAGTCTGTAAGTCTTTCCTTGTGGCGTATCAGGCCCAGTTTGAG
Organism: Polypterus senegalus; assembly: GCF_016835505.1. NCBI lineage: Eukaryota > Metazoa > Chordata > Cladistia > Polypteriformes > Polypteridae > Polypterus > Polypterus senegalus. Next base: position 89,138,697 of record NC_053156.1, on the reverse strand, counting down.
ATGCTGCCTCCTAGAAGCAACTTTCCTTTATACCAGTCAGACTGGAAAAGGCGAGGCTTCTTTGGCTCCATTTCCCTCAAGGGACAGTTTCTCAAAGCTGTGAGGGAAAAGGGAGACACGATGGGTAGTCACAGAGCTCCCTCTCATCCTGGGGTGGTGCCACATACCTTAGGTGAGCCCAGAAGTACATCGTAATTTGCACTTGTGTGACACTATGATACTGGGAAATGAGTTGTAGTAAGACCAGATTAAGACCCCCACAGGACCCAGGGTGTCACACTCATATATTTAGACTCTAAGAACATCACATATAAAAAATAACGAGCCTATGATTTCCCTTGGACATTTAAGTGAGCAGTGACTTGTACATTAATCATAGATGTTAATTGCCGGAGCACTGCCATTAATGGACAATCAGAAGTCCAGCTGAGCAAACCATGGAGAAACACAAAACAAAAAAAAGACTAGCTGTGGATTAGTCAAATTTGGTATTGATCTTGTTCCACTTGTACATTATATCACCACCTCTTGATCTAGTGCATGATGGGACTGCTTGCTTAAATATCTGAGAGATACCATCCCACTGGCTCAATTTATTTTTACATGTGATGTTCATGAATTGTAAATATGTGAACCCTGAGGCCTGTGGGGGTCTTAATATAGTCTTGTTGTAACTCATTTGTCAATTATGTAGATAATACAAAAGAGCTGATACTTGTTATTCAATATGCACCCAGCTTTTCCTAATAACCAGATTAATCCAACAGTCACCAAAGCATATAAAACACCTAGTAAGAGATGGGTCAATATTAATAAAGAATGTCTCATCACTGCACAAACTTAGAGCACAGATTCAATATAAAATGTATTGTGTCTCTTTACTGAAGACTAATGGTTAAATGTATGTTGATATCTTCTTCTTGTTTTGGCTGCTCCTGTCTACATCTCCTACTGTCTTCTGCATCTTGTTCTGTTACACCCATCACCTGCATGCCCTCTCTCACCACATCCATAAATCTTCTCTTAAGCCTTCCTCTTGCTTGGCAGCTCTATCCTTCACATCCTTTTCTCAATATTCCCAGCATCTCTCCTCTGCACATGTCCAATCCAACGCAATCTCGCCTCTCTGACTTTGTCGCCCAACCGTCCAACTTGAGCTGACCCTCTAATGTACTCATTTCTAATCCTGTCCATCCTCGTCACACCTTATGCAAATCTTAGCATCTTTAAATGGATGTTGATGTTTTTCTGTTTCTTTTATATTTCTAAGCATTGCTTGTCTTCTCCTGTGACACTTTTAATATATTCGAGGTGGTATCATGCTATAATTCGTTCCAAATATAAATGTGGTATCCATATTTTATGGCATATTTGTGCTTTTTCATGTCCACAACAATTTGTCTGATATGTGCACAATTCATTCTGTAACATTACCACCATACTAAGTCTGTTAAAACTGCTCATGAGGTGGTAAACAACTTTGTTTCTCTTCTCGGTCATCAAGAAACACAATGCAACTGCACTTAGTGTTCATTTACTGCTGGAGCTCAACACAGAGGCAGACTACATCGGCATTAAACCCAAAAGTTGGTCTTGTTGCCATAAATAGGTAATAAAACCAGAACTCGCAGCATAGGGATGATGGGGATTCACTTTTTTTTACTTTCCTCTAGCTTTTAACTAATTTTTGTTTGCTTTTTATGTACTCATTTGCTGTTTTATCTCGTTAATTCTCATTAATTCTGATCTGCCAGAACAGTATAAGAGAAAAGCTGAAAAATGTCTTCAGTTATTTTTTAAAAAGTAGGGTAGGAGAAATCGGCATCATTATTTCACTGGTTTATGGGATTTTTGAACACATGATCCTGCATTTGCACAAGAGGAGAACTGATGGGAAGGCATATACTCAGGATAGTTTACTAAATTTTAAACTAGGGACTTGTGGGGAAAAGGGTTTAGGAGATGTGAGGTGCAACAACAAAGACAACAACAGTTATTTCTATAGCACATTTTCATACAAAAAATGTACCTTAAAGTGTTTTACAAGATGATACAGAAAATGTGCAAATAAGAAGAAAAATATTAAATTAGACATTAACAAGTTGATAAATGAATGAATTAATAAACAGGTATAACATTTGATATAATTATCATGGTTGTTAAATTATTAAATATGGAGAAAAGAGAGACCTAATGACAAAGATAAAATAATACAATAATCTTGAAGTAACTAGTCAAAAGGGGAAAAGTCCAAAGTGACACAATTTCCAAATAATTGTGCGTTTTAATGTTAAAATTCTTTAATAAATACCAGAACCACAGTTTTATACGGTGACACCCAAGTAAGACATTATGAAAATTATAGAAATATAACAGATCCCAAGAAATGAGTCTCCTGTGTAACACCAAAGGGTGATCTTTATTTAGAAAAGGCAGAGGAGAATGAAGAAATGAAGGGATGACAGATAAAAGATAGGCTTTAAATTTAACGAAGGCTTCATAGGAAAACTGAGCCAGTGGGCTATCACAGTCATGGGTTGACTTTAATTACTCAAATATAAAATAAGAAAACCTAGTATCTAGTGAGATGCAACAGCAGGATTTCAGAGCAGTAACTTTTTTTTTTTTACTTGGTATGTCAAAGTCAAAACAAGCAAAGAAATCTGTCTTGGCTTGGTTTTGTGTAATATTAACACAGAAATCAGACTGCAGAGATTATTCATCAATAAGTATAATATTCTCAGATCAGCTTAATCCATTTCAGGATTTTCCTTCACAGGGGACACTATTGCAAATGATCAAGCTCACATGGGATTTTTTTTAATGTAAGATTAATTTATTATTAATTAATTATTATTATTATTAGTTCATTAATTTATTAAGGTTAATTAATGATTTTTTTAATTAACGTAAGCTCTTTGTCATATGGGTGCAAATTCGAAGTACCTGGAAAAGAATCTCACAGACATGGACAACAACTAGATGAGGATACCAGGATATAAAAAAAGGTTAATATGGTAATGTGAAGTAAATATTGTCACTGTGTTGTAGTGTATGTTGCATTAGAGACTGGTATTACCCGTTTTGCTATGCTTTGGCTCACAAGAGTTTACTACAAAGCAAACTGCCAGACCCTCTTAATTGCAACTCAAATGTCAGTTCTTCTTATAGGGCCTCTTTGGAATGCAGCCTATGGGTCTTATCTAATACAATGATCACAAAGTGACATCCCAGTGATGTCTCCTCAATGCACAATCTATACACTTATCAGTGAACAAAGAGCCATAACTCAACGATGGATAATACTGATGAACAAAACTCTGCACCAATTGTCAACCAAAAGACCCTAATGGTAAAATGTCAATTCCTTCCTTGAAAAACCATTGCAAGCTCTATATCTATGCTCTTTTTACATACTCAATAACTTCTGCTTCATAGTAGGGACCCCATTGCCAGAGTGTGGCTATAAGAAAGGCTGCAGCAATCCCTTTTACTCCAAAAGATAACTCTGTACTGGAGTGGAAGTGCAGAAAACTGGCATGTATTTAAGTTAGATAAAGGTGCCACAGGTTCAGACCTTGCTGAAGTAAACCAAAGTGCATGAGCATGAGGGCAACTGCTTGTAAAAGCCACATGTTCATATTGCCAAGGAAATGAGTTGACTTATCACCGACTGCCCTGCAAATGTAAACTTTATACTACCAGGAAAGGACACTATGTGTAAAACATCAACAAGAAAGCCGCAGTACCGTCTGCAACAAGAAGGTGTGACCAAGGCAAAGAAGAAGAAGAGGTTCAGAACAAAGAAAGAATAGCATGCTTAACCTTCACTCATGTGTGCCGCACAAAGCCAATCCAGAAGAAACAATGCATAAGTACACTTACTTTGATTCTGAGAACCATTAATTGTAACTTAATAGTTAGGATAAAGTCAGCTAATGTGATGTCGTATTGGTATTGGCAACTGAAAAGTAATAACTTTTGTGAAGGATATGTTTTTAACTAAATCCAGTAGGAGAGTTTAGAGCAGGTTCTCATAATACACACACATACATAGAACAAGCTATATATAGGAGATAAACCAGTGTAGACAAATTGTGAGCAAATGAATGCCACATTGTACACACTAGAAACTTAATAACTAGCTAAATAACGTACCCATCTTGACCACATGAATTAAAATGTTAGAATTCATAAGTTATATGGCTTTGTTTTATAGGAGAGAAGAACTTCAACTTAGCTAGCAAAATCTATACTTTGTTATTGTCCCTCGTCTATATATCGATATACATACAGTGTTGCTCATAAGTGTACACACCTTGGCAGAATTTGAAAGATGTATAACATATTTTAAAGAAAAGATGACTGATCATCATTTACTTTTAATGGAATCCAAGTTAAACAATAAGGCATCACAGAACAGCACAAGCATTAAACAAAACATTGCAATAAGGAAAATAATGAGATGATCCCTGTTCAAAATTTTGCATACCCTTAAACCCTTAAACTGCCACATACTTGGGGGTTAATGCACCCTGGACGCCAAATACTTTTTTGCTGCACTTTTTAAGTAAACGTCACAATTCACAAAGAAAAAGTGAAACTTTAATGGAACACATTTTTTTCATGCAAAGAGCATCACAATTACTGCAACAGTGATCATTTTACACACTGCTGTAAAAACTATTAAAAAAAACTACTGGAACAATATGTACAAGGTGCAACTGACGCCATTGGTGAAATTCAGTAAATCATCAAGCTAACTGCACTTGAACTGGCTGCTAGCAAGCACACAGAGGTAAGCGCTGATGCTTGCAGGCTAGTCTAGTATAGCGGCTAAATCCCAGGGACAGTGAGGCTGCAGTACTGCAGGGTGCGGCAGCGGAAATGAGCTGGCTTCTCAATGAATGTACAGCACTGACTGATCTGCTCTGATGTGTTGGCAAATTGCACTGGGAAGCGACTATAGTCCGTTGCGGCGTTCAATGAATGTACGTTGCCGAATAATCCTCGGCTCTGGCATGCTGGCAAATTGCATTGGGAACCAGCTAAAGCCGGTTTCGGCAGTTTAAGGGTTAACAGTGTTTTTTGCCCATTTAGCATCAATGACGGCATGCAGTCTTTTGTGATTGTTGTGGATTAGGCCCTTGATTTTCTCAGATGGTAGTCCTGTCCCGTAAATTCTTGGGTTATCCTGCATGAACTGCAGGTTTTGAGATCTCCCCAAAGTGGCTAAATGAAATTGAGACTGTGATGACCATTCCAGCATCTTCACTTTTTTCTGCTGTAGACACCGGTCAACATGGCCTTGTGTTTAGGATCACTGTCATGTTGGAAGTGCCAAATGCGTCCCATGCGCAGCTTAAAGACTGATGAATACAAGTTGTCCTCCAATATTTTCTGGTAACATACTGCATTCATCTTGCCATCAATTTTCACTAAGTTACCTGTGCCGATGTAGCTCACACAACTATCACAAAATCCTAGATCCACCTCTTTGCTTCACAGTGGGGATGGTGTACTTTTTGTCATGGACCTTGTTGCATCCCCTCCAAACATAGCATTTATGGTTGTGACCATAAAGTTCAATTTTGGTCTCATCCCTCCAAAGGACTTTGTTCCTGATGTTTTGAGGCTTGTCTAGATGCTGTTTGGCATATTGTAATTGGGATGTTTTGTGGCATTGCCTTGCCTGCACACACTCCATAATTAAAAGGAAAGCTTTCTGCATGATTACTTATGTATTTCTAACAATGACCAATAATCCATAAATTCTGCCAGGGAATTTAAACTTATGAGCATGACTGTATAAATCTATATATATTTGCATATATCCCTCTTCCATTAACTTTGTTATGAATAAATTGTACTTTCTGGTTTATTGCAGCAAGCATGTTTGAATTGTTAAAAAATATGTCACCACATCCAAACCACAACAGAGAAAGTAAACTTTATTTAATGTAGACTTTATCATATTTAGCTTAGACAAGATTTCATCAGACAAGGTTATACCCACAAAACAACAGACATTTCAAAAAAAAGAGCTACTGCCATACCCAGAGACAACCTTCTGGAATATAAAAACAAAAACAACAAGAACCGCATTCCCCTTGTTGTCACTTATAACCCACATCTTGAAGCACTTCGAAAAATTATAAAAGAACTTCAGCCAATGCTAAACAATGATGAAACATTGAAATATGTCATTCCAGAACCTTCCCTCCTGGTATACAGACAACTACCAAACCTGCAGCAACTAATTGTCCGAAGCTTCCTAAGTGAACCAACAGAAAATAATAATAATAATTCTTTGCATTTATATAGCGCTTTTTCTCACTACTTAAAAGCGCTCAGCAATTGTAGGTTAAGGGCCTTGCTCAAGGGCCCAACAGTCCCTTTTGCCATTTATGGGATTCAAACCGACAACCTTCAGATTGCCAGTGCAGATCGCTAGCCTCAGAGCCACCACTCTGCCTATATGGCACAACTATCTGCCCACAGAAAAGATGTAAAACGTGTACTCACATATATAATACAGACCGTGTAATTATACCACACTGCCAACTAGAACATCGCATAAAGGGATCATTTTCCTGCAAATAATTTAATTTTGTCTACCTCATTCTCTGTATGTAATGTCCTGACACTGCACTCTATGTGGGACAAACTGGACAAACACTCTGCCAAAGAATGAATTTACACAGGTTCCACATCAAGCATGGCCGCACAGATGTTCCTGTAGCAGCCCACTACAACAGCCATGGACACTGTGAGAGGGGCTTTAAAGTCAGAGTTCTTATGGGCAACTTCAGAGCACAGCAAGAGAGACAAGAATGCTAAAATTTAACACATTACAACATGGTTTGAATATGACAAGAGTTTTATGGGCAGATATGAGGACTGTTTGCATCTCGGACTGACACAGAGAACCTGTCTACAGACCCACATTGTATTGAAAAACTCATCAGAAACTTCAAAAGACTTTGTTAGACAGTTATCTTATCCAAAGATCTTGACTATACATTGTTCTCCTTTCTTGCTTAATGAATCTTAGCCTGAAGAGGACTATTAATTTTTTACATTTAAGATGTCTCACTTAAAGGTTTTCCAATGTTGTATCTGCCCTAGTGTGTATATAAACATAGGGAACTTCCGTTTCTGTATTACATCTTTGCCTCAGTTGCCTCGAAAGCTTGAATATTGTACTCTTTAGTTAGCTAATAAAAGGTGTCTTTTTACTTGACTTCTCACTCTGAAGTTAAATTATCATAATTTGCACAGATCTCTCTATATTTGTCTTCAGATTTTTGTAATGAAATAAAGATTCCTCATCCAGTATTTTAAATTTTATAAAAATCAGAGAACCATGGAAAACGCATGAGGACACAAGTGGAATATGCAGACTTCCCTGGCCAAGATTTACAGTAAGTTCATGATTCTGGAGTTGTCTGTCATTAGTACTAATTTAGTGTCCTCGGGGATCTAATCCCTCACCCGCTGGTTGTATGTGTGATGCCTGCATATTTTCCCTAAGGATTTGTATCTTGGTACTCAAATTTTCTTACATTCGCAAAGTTGATAAGGTTAGGTTGATTTGACAATTTAAACTTACCCTGTCTGTCAGTGTGGGTGTGTGTGAGTGGGCACTTCGAAAGAGCATTTTTCTACCTTGTGTCTGATGCTGCCTGGATAGCATATAGCTCCTGATTATCCAGAACTGCTATATTGTTTATATTCTATTTTTAGGAAGCATGTATAGTACAAAGGTCAGTCATTAAGCCCTAATCTTGAAGCAGAAACAAATAATCTAAAACCATTTTTAAAAATGTTCAATATAGTTGCCCTCAAGAAAAACATACTTGCTTATATGATAATGCAGCATTTTGATTTCTTCCAAGAAATCACTTGGCTGTCTAATTATTTTTCTACACTAAATGACACTTCATCATTGCTCAAAAACTTTGTTGCAGGCAAGTGATTTTTTAAGTACAGGAACAGGTAATAGTCACTAGGGGCAGATAATCCAGCAGTTTGAACCTGCTTCAGCAACTGCAGCCAATGTAACAAGGGGCTTTTACACTGGACTGTTACTTTTATGAAACAGCACTTTGTTACTCCATTTTTCTCACTTATTTTCTTACAGCTTCCTTTAAATTAAGAAATATCAGTTTTAGAGACCTATAATTTGGCAGTTTTTCCTTAAGTTAACATGCCATAACAAATGAAATTTATGCAAATGAAAATAAGCAAAAAGGAAAATGTCAACAGCTGTAAGACTTTGATATTAAATCATATTATTATACAGGAAAATATTATTTCTTAATTTTTTTGGCTTCAAATAGTTATAATTTTTACATTCAGCATCAAACAAACGTGATGGCTGAAATGTAATTATAATAATTTACTAGCTGTGCTACCTGTCAAAGATGGGTTGAAATCTAACTAATCAATGCAGACCTCAGCAATTTCATCATTAACATTTGCAATTCTTTGTTTACTGGAAGGTATTTTACAGTGCATGTAGTTATAAAATGCACTTAATTTTTCATTCTGCCAGATGGTGCACCACAAACATTTGCAGCAGTAAAATGCATTGCATTTTTCATTCCAACAGATGGCTCATCACAAATACTGCTTTTATGTATCTCAGGCTAAATGGCATATAACAGCAACATACCCCCATTTAGACACAAACACTTGTCATTCTATTAGGGTGGATTTGTGTTTTCATAAACTGGGTGGCCCTGGTAAAAGTTTTATGGAGTTTTATAGCTTTGTTCTAACTAGGATAAATATAAAAGGTTTTTGAAGTTTTGAGAGGTAATTTATTTGATTAATCATTTTTTGTAAGTAGTTTTCTTAACTTATATTCCTTATATTACAGATAGTGATCCACATTGAATGTTCTTGTTTAGAACATTATGCCATAAATGAGTGTCATTCATTGACATGATTTCAAAAAAAGAAGGGAGTAATTGTGGAAAATGTGTTTTGAATCTTTTTTTATTAATATATATCAAACTGTTTTCAATGCTGCTTTGCTGTACAGTATGTTTTATTCTGCCATGTCTATCTGTTCACATGACTGAAGGAAGAAAAATGAAGGTTAAGAAAAACATTGTAAAGTCATGTGAAGAGTAAAGGTGTTTAAAAACCTTTACTTTATTTACTGAGAGAAGTTAAAGTGGGTTATCAAATAAGCCATGCATCCATCCCAACCTAGGCAGGTCCAGAAACAGTCTGCTCTTTCTCTTCAACGCTGCATGATATTGGGGATGAGAGCAGGATGAGGGCAGTGTGCTTGTGAGAGCCCATTTGAACAGAACCTTTATCTGAGGTTACTCCAGGCATTCTCCAATAATCTCTAAAAAGGCACCACTCTGCAGTGCTATTTAAGGTTTAATGTTTGGTATTGTCTATGAGTTCAACATGTTTCGGTAGGTCACAACTTGGCCATGGTATAATGTGAAGTTTCTTTGGTTTATATCACTGATGTTGATTTACTCATGTGTTTGAAGTAAAACAAGGATCATTTGCTTTTTTGTTCTTTTCTGCTTCTAGTGTACATTAGGCAATGCCAAGACCAATAGAAGAGTTGGGGTACCACATGGTGTTGCCCAATTAATATCCAGGTTATTACAATAACTGAAAAGAGAAAAAGAATGCAGAAAGTTTCATGTCACATGTGATGAGTTTCAGGTTGCTTGAATTCTGTAGACTTCCATCTTTGCCGAGCTCCTGGTCATGACTGACAAGGACTTGGGTGGTCAGGTGATTTTTATGGAGGGGGAGGAGGCGGGATGAACGTTCTATCCGGTGGAAGTGATGTCAGTGTCACTTGCATAAGTCCTTGTTTACTCTAAGGCAAACGGAAGTGAGTGAGTTTTAGCTGAATCCACACCCGTAAGGCACGTTCTAGTATTGCTCTTGGAAACTCTAGACAACAGTGAATTCGTAAAAAGATATCAATTTTGCAAGGATGGAATAATATAATATATAAAGCATTAAATGGCCAAGGTCGGGATTACTTGTCTGAACTTATCATGACTTACAAACCAGAGCGCACATTAAGATCTCAAGATGCCGGTCTGCTTATGATTCCAAGGATTAATAAAATAACAGTGGGAGGTCGAGCTTTTAGTTACAGGGCCCCTAAACCGTGGAATCGTCTGCCTGCTACTATAAGAGATGCACCATATAAATATTTTGGACCAAGGTAATTCAGTTTAGTAATGCATTTAGCTGGAGCCTAGCACTGTTGGGAACTTATTGTTACAGATTTTTCTTTGTATTGTTTGTTACCTTAATAATAGATCTAATTTTTATCATTTTTTTACTTTTATTTTAATTATAGTACATTTTTGCACTTTGTTTAACATTTTATTATCATTCTTTTGTCATGCCCAGAGCCACATTTTTGCTGACTATGACATCTGTTGCCAGTTTGTTATTTGATGTCAGTGCTGTGCATAATATCATAACGTATCATATACTGTATCTGATATATGTGTTCTGCTCTGCAATGTTACACATGGTTGCACATACAATACAATACAATTTATTTTTGTATAGCCAAAAATCAAACAAGAAGTGCCGCAATGGGCAATGGGACAGCCCCCCAGCCTTGACTAAGAAGACAAGGAAAAACTCCCAAAAAAATGTAAGGAAAAAATGGAAGAAACTTTGGGAAAGTTAGTTCAAAAAGAAACCCCTTTCCAGGTAGGTTGGGCGTGCAGTGGGTGTCAAAAAGAAGAGGGTCAATATAATACAATACACAGATCAGAACAAATCTTCAATACAGTATAAAAATAAAAATTTTACAAGTATGGACCAGAATTTAACAGTAGATGATATCACATAATATGATTTGGATTTGTTTAGAGGGTTTAGAGGCCAGTCAATCTGATGAATGGACCCCTCTACCCCATGATTCCTGCGATCCTCCATCAGGGACGACTTTACCTTAGGCAGGCAAAATAACTTGGCAGGTGGGCCGTGGCACCGAATGCCACAAATGAGTATCGAGAAGAGAAACAGAATAAGTGAGGGTTAGTAACAAATTATAACTATCATGTTAATTATGTTTTAGTGTTAATGACTAATAACAGAGATGCAGTCTGTACAGTTAATCAGCAGCTCTAGTCACAAATGTTTGCACATTTGACTCACAGGCACCTTGTTATATATTATGTGTCTTAATGTTAGGTGTCATGGATTCTTCATTGTTCCGTGTTCAATGTAGCACCATGGTCCTGGAGGAACATTGTTTCGTTTCACTGTATACTGTACTACTATATATGGATGAAATGACAATAAATACTCTTGCATCTAAAACAAATGCTATGCATCATTCACAAAAAGGAATTCTAGTTACGGTTGCAACCTTTTGCTTTTGTTTTTGACTAATAATTTTCGTATTACCGTTTGTTGTGTTTTCTGTTAGACAGGCTTTTTGACCTTGTTTCATTTTCATTGCCAGTTTATGTTGATTGATCTTCTGCCAATAAAGCAGATGCTTTATAAATTAATTATTTTATAAAACTGGAGGTGGATGTTAAAATTTACAGGTAGTAAATTCAGGAGAAGAACACATCAATCGAGAATAAAGAACTAAATAAAGTTAACTTTGTTTTCCTGTAGGTTTGAACCTTGCTGTGATTTTAGAAGATGTAATGCATGTGGATGAAATGTTTATATTACACTGTATCAGCAATAAGAAAAATCTGATAATGCTAAAGACTGTCTAATATAAGAAATAAGAAAAACTAATCAAATTAAGCAGTAAAAAATTAATTCACCTGAAAGTAATTTTTTGAGTTGTTGGATATCTGTCTCCTTCAGTGCATTGTTATATTCATGCAGTTTGAGGAATTGAAATTTTATTAGAAACATATTACATAATAAATCTTAATAAACATTATCTTTGGCACTGTGACTAGTTCAGTCTACTTTGGTCACAGACTGAATTAAAATTATGAAAAATATTTTGATTGCAATGCAACAGGGCCGCCTTGGTGTTTCAACTAACTAGCTTCGCCACCTGCTAGCTTTGCTCGCCAACCCCCATTTTTGTTTTTCCGGATACACACTTTTAAGACTTTTTTTTCTTTGAATTATTGCTATTTCATTTCACTTTTGTTTCAGAACTTCTGTAAAAACAATATTTGAAATCTATCGAGCCCCAACGTTCTGCATCTTTTAAATGAGCTCCGTGAGATGTGTTTAATGACTTTGTACCATAATTCAGTATAGCTTTCTCTGTTTGGAATTTCAGCACAGACAAAAAGGTCTACATCATCAGCAGCTAATATTTTTTTGCAAAGTAACCAATAAATGCATGTGAGGTAAACTCCTTTTTTTGATATTCTCTTGACTTAAAACTTCAAAGCCTTACAATATTTACATACTTCTGACATATTACCTATTTCCATATATTCGATCTCTACTCTCCTTTTCGTTATTTCTCTGAGTAATAATTTCTCTTTCTTTGCGCTAATGCAATGTTTACTGTCTTTGTTTTGACACTTTCGTCTTTTTCTGCTTTCATATTCTGTATCTTGTTCTACATGTGTTTCGCGCCTACGTTTTTTTTGAGCCTTTTGAATTCCAGTTTTCATTATCTCTAACCTGCTCTGCATGTGTTTGGCTCCCTTGTTTTTTAACCTTTTTATGATGTTTTATGTTGTTTTCTACTCTGTCTTTTATTTCTGACCTCACTTTATCCTGCTTTTTTTATGACACCTGGTCCATGTTGATTATTTTCCTTTTTTGAGGAATAATTTCCATTTGTTTGCGATCTTTACTTTCTTTTTTTTATTCTTTCTAATTTTCCTACTTTCATATTCTTATAATTTTTTTTTGAGCCTTTCGAATTCCACTGCTTTCATAATCTCTAACCTGCTCTGCATGTGCATAGCGCCAATGTCCGGATTGAACGTGCTTTTTTTTCAATTCCACTTGTTCCGGGCTGATAATTACTTTCTTTATTTTCTGAATTTGCGCCTAGATTATTCTTTTTTGTCTCTCCAACGCTTTTGAGTCTCTTTTCTCCACGCTTCTTTCTTCTTCGCTTAGTCGTCTTAGTTTCATTTATAACATATTGTCCTTATACAGTACGCTTTATATGCGCTGAGAGCCAAAACACGACTGAGTGTGTTTGCTGGCTGCCCTTGCTCTTATTGATTTGTAAGTAGGGCGTCTTGCAAGAATCTCATGTTCTACGTCATCGCAAGACGGTCCTGGGTCAATCTCTTGGCACAAAGTCTCATGTTTAAGGTCTCCGTGAGATGCTCTGTGGCCAATCTGTCTAGTCTCGCGGGTCTTTTAGGTGTCTTCCGTGATCTTAACGTGAAGATCACGTCTCGTTGACCTACTGTTTCTCTCCAGGATTTCTTTTTATAATAGAGAGACATACAATCTACAAAAGTTTCCAAGCTGAGCTCAGTTTTTATTCTTTTAATGTCTGAAATTCAAACAGTTTTACCTTTCATGTCTAAAGAGTTCATATCCACTGACAGCTGATGCCTGTGGCAAACGTTTGGTGCATTTTTCAACACTAAATTTAATTGATGGCAAATCATCTGATAAAGGTTGCGTTGCAAAAGATGAACATCAAATACTAGTCCAATAACCTTAGTTTTACACATACTTCTGTGTGCCTTGAAAGGGGGACCATAAGTCACCAGTTTTCTGGGGACAGTGACTTGTTTGACCTGAAGAACTGTAGCAGCAATACACCAACTGTCATAATGGCCTGCAATTTCAGGTTCTTTGCAACAGCCCAGCTGTTACAAAGGCTTGTAGTTTTGAGGATTTTTCTCAATTGTATCATTTCAGACAATCACTAGAGATTACATTTCTGGAAGTTTAAATCAATAATATACTGTATATACATATTCTTATTGCCTACCTACAGTGGATAAGTGGATAACAATGCAGCACTTAAGTAAATTAATTTACAATTTCCAGCATTCTCAAGGATATACTGTCATTTTTAACTTAATGAATATTGTGCTAATTTTATGTAGAATTGCAGATTTTAATATTTTCGATGTAGATGTCTTAAAATGAAGAATTTTGTTAACTAATGTGACATAATTTATTATTTGAAATCTCCTGATGCACATCAGTTTTGCTTTTTCGGTGTTCAGCATTTATTTTGTTTTTTTTTTTCTTTTTATAATGTACCAAGCAAAAAAGGAAATCTTTAATACTTTGAATATAATTTCATAACTCCTTTTATAGTAGCAGTAAGTTATGCATTTCAAAACCAAAATATTTGAATATCAATAAAAGGTCATATTATAATGACTCTTAAAATCACTTGCAATTTATATGAAATTCAAATGTGAAATTAATGAAGACAGTCTATTCAGTGTTGCAGAATTATTAAAGTGGAATAATTTTTATGTAATTAACCTTCATGCCATTATACTTATATAATTAATGGTTGCAATTAAAATAAACATGAAAACAACAATAAACTCTTCCTTATTTCAAATGCCAGTGAAATATACTATACTTATTTTTTACAACTTTTTTTTTTTTAATTTTATTGATTTTATTGCAATCATTCCATACAAATTAATCAATTTTTACAAAAAGTAGAACTGAGAACAAGTCGACCCCCACCCCTGAGAGAGAGAGAGCAAGGCCAACGGAGTAAAATTTAAGGCTTGTAAACATACCTAAATTAATAAGTTTGATAAGCCAATAGAGATGAATGGAGAAGAAAAAGAAATACAGAAATAATTGCTTCCTCTGTGCTTTAAGAGCTTATTTTAAAATATTACTGATTAGATCCTGCCATGTTTTGAAAAAATATCTGTACAGATCCTCCGTCCATTTTTTACAACTTAAAAAATTATTACTGTTAATGTATATTAAGCAGCACCGTGGTTAGTGGCCAGAATGTGACTAAAATGGCTCTGCATGTATGTGTCTTGTAATGTCTCATCTGAAGTTGGCTACTGCCTTTAACACAAGAGTGTTCCACCTCTGCAATCCTGTAATGATATTTGTAGACCTGGAAAAATGGATGAAAGGATTAATTTGTAGAAGTTTAATTTGGCAAAATTACTTAAGAATGTGAATGCATATGGTGGAACTATGACTAAAACAGAAACCAAGGAAACACATCTTCACAGAGAGTGTAATGAGGTCCCATGACTAGTGATAAGCAAAACAGCAGAGTTTTGTTTCGCATATGATTTGCAAATTTGCCTGTAAAATTCGCTTTACAAGCTGTATTGCAATTGCAAAATTCGAAAAGCACTAAGTCATGTTTTAAAGTTGTTTGGGGGTGAAATGCAAAAAATAGTGCTGCCTAAGGGGCACTCTATGGCTGAATCTGCTGTCCTCTTCTCCATATGCAAGGTAATGCTGCTGCCACCTCGTTAGTCTTCCACGTGGCTCCACATGCTCGCATCGGCCTCATGCACTGCCTGTCGGCACATTCACACTATTGCTTCTGTCTTGCCCCACTCAGGTCAGAGTTAATTAACATCATTTGTGCTCCCTTTTCCCAACTCTGTTATCCGATCAAAGTCCAGCTACTTCCAGAGACTGTAGAAGTGTCTCTTATTGCAGGTATGTGCTCTTTATCTGCACCCCCTGTTCCACACTTTGCACCAGAATAAAATGTGCCTTGCTATTGCACCATAAGCAAAAGGTTTCAGATGAGATGAAAACACATTTGGTAGTGGCATAAATTTCACTGGTTACAAAATACCATTTATTTCAAAACCCCAAGTTTCAGTGCAAATTTAGTTTCACGAGAATCGTTTTACTCAACAATATCCATGACTGTTTGCTCAGTCGTGTTATTCTAGCAGATCTTCTGGCATTCATTAAGAAGTGAATGCCTGTTTGGTTTTCCAGAACCTGATGTTCTTACCTGATGGTCTCACTACAGACAGACATCTGTAGCTTGAAAATATTCAAAAACCTGTAGGCCGTGACGTTATTTCCCCTTCCAAAGTCAGGCACTGTGCTGACCAGCTGTCCACTGTATTTGCAGACATTTTCAACCCAGCCCTCCACCATTATTCCAGTAACAAAACAATCAAAGGCCACTGGCTGAAATGACTACAAATCAGCAGCTTTAACCTCTCTGATAATGAAGACCTTTGAACACCTTATTCTGAATTACTTCAAGAGAAAAGCCAAGCAAAATGACACCTTTTATTGGCTAACTAAAAAGATTGCAATATGCAAGCTTTCGTGGCAACTCAGGCCCCTTCTTCAGGCAAGATGTAATGAGTTGCCTCGAAAGCTTGCATATTTTAATCTTTTTAGTTAGCCAATAAAAGGTGTCATTTTGCTTGGCTTTTCTCTACATTCATAATAGCTAACACGGTACAACACCCTAGTACTACTGAATTACCTCAGGAATGCTACATTCTACAAAAGACTTCTTGGACCCATTTCAGTTTACATACAGAGCCAACCAGTCTGTGGATGATGCAGTGAATTTAGGTCTGAGCTTTATCTATCTATTTACCAACACATTGATAAGCCATGGGGCATACAGTATGTGATAATCTTGTTTGTGGACTTTAGATCTGTTTTCAATACAATCAACCCAGAGCTCCTAGATAAGAAACTCCCCCAGTTTGTCCTGCCTAGCTCAATCCGCCATTGAATCACAGACTTTCTTAGAGATAGGAAACAGTGCGTACAGTTGTACAAACACTTCTGACCCATTAACCCTTAGTATTGGTGCACCACTGGTATTTGTCCTTCTCCACTGCTCTTTTCACTTTATACAAATGACTCTATCTCTGGCAATTTGTCTGTCAAATTTCATAAATTTGTAGATGACATAACACTAGCAGGCCTTATTTCCAACAGTAATGAGTCCATATACAAACACGAGGCGGAAAATCTAACATTGTGATGCAGCCATAAGAATTTGAACCTTAATTTAAAAAAAAAACTCAGAAAATATTCATAGATTTCTGAAAACAGACACCTGCTCACCTATCACTTGCAAAAATGACTCACATACATTATTAAAAAAGGCAATGTTCTTTTTGCATCATCTGAGAAAATTCAGTCCTTTCTGATCTCATCTATAACTGTCTGATCTGGTGCTGTGTCTGTTCAGGCTAAGGCCAATCCGCAACACATCGTCAAAACTTGAAAGGATCATAGGCTGTAACTTTACCGCACATTAAAGACCTATATGAGTCCAGGGTAAGGAAGGAGGCTAAAAAGATCATTCCTGATCCTGCTCCCCAAGGGCATCACCTGTTCCAAAATCTTCCCTCCAGTAAATGTCTTCATGGAATGAAAGCTAAAACAGCACCTAAACAGTTTTTTTCACATGAAGTTATTCTTACTAATTAGGTCTGAACTCCTACTCACTAGCTATGTATACCTGTACACTAGGCTGACTGGATATTTTAATTTTATTGTCTCTTTATTTTTTGTATTTCCCTTGTATGCTACATGATATTTTATCATTTTAAATTTTATCTTCTTATATTTATCTTTTGTTTCCTGTGTTGTCCTTTTATGTTGCACTAATACTATCAAGACAAATTTCTAGTACACATTAATGTACCAGGCCAATAAAGTGAATTCTGATTCTGAAAATAGTGTGACTTTAAAAATGCAGACTACAAATAATCAACCTATTTCACAGCCATTATTCTTAAACAGAGAGAAATGAACAAAACTATGCAAAGACTTTGCCTTCATATTACTCTGTTGATACTTTGAAGACTATAAAATGAGGAAAAAATATAAAATTCATTATTCAATAATATATCTGAAGTTTAAAACTTTAAATATGAAAATTCAACAAGCAGTAGCTAAACTTTGCAAAGACTGAAAGTCACTAATTTACAAAATGATTGTCTGATGGGTTGGTTAAGTAAATTGAGTTTATATTCTATTACTTGTAGATTTCACCAATCAGTATTAAGCAGCCTAAGAATATATTGTCATTTTCTACACAGCTTTGTCCTGAACAGGGTCATGGGGTGTGCTGGAGCCTATTCCAGCTAGCATAAGGCACAAGGCAGGAACAAACCATGGACTGGGCATTAGTCCACCGTAGGGTGAACACACACCCACCAACCACTCACCAGGGTCAATTTAGCATCGCCAGTCCACCTAACTTGCACATCTTCGGACTGTGGGAGGAAACCGAACCACCACACAGACATGGAGAAACATGTAAACTCCATGCAGACCCTGGTCTCCTTAATGCAAGGCAGCAGTGTTGCTAAAGCACCACCATGCTGCCCTTAAGAATATATATTAAACCAAAATACAAAAAAAACACATGTTTAAATCTTTTTATTAAAAATTAACTGCAAAATATGCACAGTAATCGACTCCTGGCACAACTAAAGCAAATGCAGTATTTTGCATTTGAAATTCATGCTATTATCCCTTAAATTTCAAATTGTCATTTTGGAACTTGTGGCTCCTGTTAGAAGCAACAAAATACTAAATGATGTTTGGCTGTTGAGGTTTGTCAGGTCATGCGTCTTTCCAGGTTACTGGATTGTTGCTCTAGCTCTTGGTCTCTCTCTCTCATTGAAGATTGCAAATGTTCCCAAGTTTCTCATTGGATAGAATTCAAGCATTCTAATTTTTATTTCCTTCTCTTTCTTTTGTTAATTTGAATCAGATGCCCATTAAAGACAAAGCAAGATGCCATATCCCACTATTCAAATCAACACACCAACACTGAATGTTGCTACTTGCACATAACTATCTATGTTTTAATAACATAAAAATGGCTTTTAAGTAAAGAAAAATACACAGTGTTCATTGTGGAGAGTGGGTGAATTACATGCCACACTGACTGAAATTTACATAAAACTCAACCGAAAAACAAAAATCAAACCATAAATCTTTGCAATATATACATTATGGTAGATAGGGGGCGCTCTCGCTCCCTTGAACCCCTGTCCACGACTCCAGACACCAGATAAAAGTCCAAATGTTGACTTTATTTAATCGCCACAGTGCACAAAGCACCCTCTCCTCCACAATACTCATATACTACACAGTAAATCACAATAATACAATCCTCCAGCTCCCAGACACGTTGCCACCCTTCCACCCAGCTCAGCTCGCCGTCTAGGAGCTCCCACAGTCCTTTTATACTCCCTGACCGGAAATGTTTCTAGCCACAAGTCAGACAGTCCACAAGTCCTTATTCCTTCCGGGTCAGGGTAAATAGTACTTTTTTTCAACCCGGAAGCCCGTCGCTCTTCCTATGACGAACTTCCGGGTCATAGGGCACGAAGAACTCTTCGGTCCTCCCTGCAGCTCCCTCTCGTGGCCCCCATGGCATCCAGCAGGGCGGTGCATAAAAACTCCATTGTCCATGATGCCCTGCTGGTCTTCTGGGGACCTCCATGCTGCAAGGAGGGCTCCACCTGGCAGCTTGGGGGTATTGGCCGGGATAAACGGCCGGCCATCCTCCACAACATGTGCATATACTGTATATGCAATAATAAGGAAAACAACTTGAACAAATTCCAAATAAAACAAATACAGTAGAATAGCGAGCTTAGAAGACCCGTCAAAATAACACAACCAGCCTCTTGGAGACAGGATATGAGATCATGGCATGTGCCAAGCAAGACCCTGCAGCATGAAGTCCCTCGAGTGGTTTCTGGTTTCATTCAGCACAAGAATACACAAGTAACAGTGAAGAAGTGAATAGGAAATGACAATGTATATTTAAACATACAAGTTTGGGAGAAATAAAAAAAATATTTATATATGAGAAGAAAAGAACCTTTTACACCTTGTTACAAAAGGTTGTTCTTCATGACAAGTTGCAAAGTGCCTGGCTTTTCAAAACGTTTAGCTAAAATCAAAGCAAAGGATTCTGAAATTCTGCTGTTCAGCTGAACCTGATATAATAAATGAAATCTCCTCAGGCTGTTTGTCCTCTGGTAATTTTTACTAAATTTCTAGAGATTATCAATGACTGTGTACTATAGTTATTAAGGTAGAATGGCAATCAGGTAATCCTATTTTTTACATTACCTAATGAATAAAAAGTTGTCACAAATCTTCTGTATAAAATATGAGGTGCCATGAAAATGTGTTTTTTCAGTTATCTGTGTGAATATGTCCAGTGCTGCCAGGACAGGCTTTGATTCTCTGTAAACCTTAAGCAAAATCAGAAAATGGATGTGCAAGACTGCATTATTTTTCACAATGAATTTGGTCAGATCTTTTGTGGATTGTGTTAGCATATAGTAAAGAGTCTGGGAAAACACAACACAGTTAATACTCTTTCATTAGTTAGGGGGTGCAACAAAATCAAATGTGCCATTTTAAAGTTTGAGAAATGCACTTCAAATGAACACAAGTTAGTTGAAATGATAATTAGTTTTGCTTGTTTCAACACTCTAATAAACTAAATTGACCCAGTGTAAGGGAGTGTGAGAAGTTGCTAAAGGGGTTACGCAGCAGCTCTCTGAAAGCCTGGTTATAAAAGGTTACAAAATGGACTGATGAATATTACGCCCCCCTTGGTGAAAATGAAGTGCATTGTTCTACAATGGACAGTCGAAAAAAGAAGAAGAGACAGAAAAAAATAATGAGAACCAAATAAATAGCAAGTAAATAGGCAGGAGTTTGTTCTGAAAATGTCAAAACATTGAAATAACCAAAATTTGAGCATTAGACAAAAGTCAAAACCACCAATCAAAATTGGTGTTATATATATATATATATATGTGTGTGTGTGTGCTAAATATAAATCCTAAGCAGAAAAGCAGCAAAGAACCATTTGATTTTAGGTGGAAGACATTCCAAGAACTTGGACATTTATGTGTATATGCCGCCATATTTTATAGTGATGGCCCTATAATGTAAGACGTTGTTGTTCTCAACCTCAGCAGACTTGCTGCTGAGTTCTGGTTCTTGATCTAAATTGGTGCCCAGGGAGTTACGGGGCTAAACTTCGATTTCTTAGATGCCCCTTCTCCCTGTTACTCACTTTCCTTTAGGCTGAATTGGTGATATTGAGTTTGAATGTGTACTGACTATAAAGTCTGGAGAGACTAAAGCCAAAGCAGAAATGGCTACATTTTTTTTACATTTTTTTAAACTCATTTATATTGAAAAAAAAGAATAAAAAAGAAAATATGTGTAAAATTACACATCTTCAAATTGGCTCTCTGTGGATGTGTGCTTGAGCATACTTGTGTGTGTCTGAGTGTGCCCTCTGAAGTACGGGAACATGGTACTGCCGTGATTGTCTCTGTGATCCCACAGCTCTGAATTGCTTTTAAAAGGCTTCACAGAGGATAAGCGGATGCTCTGTTACCTCATACCACATGCATGGATGTACAAAGTAAGTCAGTATCTCAGGTCTCTCAATTATTCTTGGAGTGATTTTACATTATTATTTTTTTTATTTGGTATAACCATAAAGGCTTTCTTATAATACTAAATCATAATATCCAAATTAATGCTGTAAGAACAAAATAAGTCAATATTAACTTTCTGGTAGTACAAAATTAGGCACAATAACATATGACGGAAATATTCAAGAATTCTCTCTCTTCAGTGAACAAATATGAAGATGTAAGTGAAGCCAAATTTATGCAGTTTAAATGCTTGCAGTTTTCAGAAGATAATATATTCACACAGAAAATGTTTTCAAGCAGTACTGTATTATTCTTAAATTAACATAAGTACTTATTATACAGTACATGCCTACATACATTCTCAGTTCTGCTTAATTCCACTCACATTTTTAAATAATGGTATGCACAATATGTGTTGTGCTTACTGGTGGAAGCAGATACATTTGCAAAGGTCGAGTGAAAATTATTATCAAGTATAATTGTAGGTGAAACAAATTAAAATATGACATCTTTGTAATCTAATGATTAAATTGTAGGAGATGATCTGCAAATGTGCTTTTATTCATTGGTGAGTGCCTATTTCAATAGAGACTAGTGTTCTAGCTTTCTCATTAGACCAATTGTTTTAAGGTTTCATGTTTTGAGGTTTTTATTCTTGCACCTTTCAAGCCTATGTTGAATGCAACATGAAATGTATTAATTGCTTCTTCTTTTATGATTCAGCTCCTTCACATATTCTAAAATCTCTGAAAAATCATTCCTGGAAACAAAGCAGACTTCAAAAGGCAAAAGGAAAATTAATGCTTATACTAGACACAACTGTAGCTTCTTGTATGAGCATAGATAATTTATGTATAATAAGTTTGTTCAGCTGATTTCTGGAGAAAGATTGTTAATGTTAAAAAAAAACATTTTTTAGCAACTTTTTAGCATTTCCGGCGCCGCATCCGAGTGGCAGCCTTTCCAGCAACTCCGTATACGACTTTATCTTTTTATCTCTATTTTTCTCTATTTCACTGATCACTTCTACCACTTTCTTTTATGTGGAATTGTTCCCTGGACACTTTTTACACATTTTTACTATTTTACTATTTGACATGGAATTTTACACTCCGAGAATCGCCTATTCAAGCAGTCAGCTTAAAGCACTGAGAAGAAATGCTTATGCCGGTGTGGTTCCTTATTTACCTGACGAGGTAAGAAGACAATATCGGGGTAGCCGAGCCGGCGCAAAGATAAAAAATAAGATTAAATTGAGACAACTTGAGAGAAAATGGCGTTATAAACCGTCGGTGCCTTCTGTGATCCTGGGAATTTTTGTGAATTTCCCCTTGGGATTAATAAAGTATCTATCTATCTATCTATCTATCTATCTATCTATCTAATGTTTTAAACCTAAAATAAACTAAAGAAGACACTTTAAGACAATATTTATGAAATTTTAATGCTTGTTACTAATACCCTGGCTTTTTGAAGTTGTCTTTAGTGTGTTTCACAGAAAAATGATCTGTTCAATATTATGTTTTTATAAAAAGGACCATGACGATAATGTTGTGTTGTGTTATTAATGTTATTAACTTGGACAGTAGGTGGCACTGTACAAAAATGATATATATAGAACTAGGATAGAGAAGGAAGGAGAGTTCCAAGAATGAGATTATAAGACAGAGGTTTTATGAGTTGGTCTCGTCCGATGCGGAGATGGACGTCTGAAGTGGAGCTCCGCTAGCAGTGGTGCTATTTTTCATATTATTTGCTTATTATTCTGAGATATCCTGTATTTATTCAACCCGAGAGGGACCGCTACAGTATATGTAAACACATATAAACATGGCCAACAAGAAGGAAAGAACGAAAGAATCGAAGACTAAAGCTACATCCAAGCTGCGATCAGCAAGCCCTAGTTCGAGATACGGGCTGTCAGAGACAGACCTGGATCAGATGGGCGAAAGTACAGACTCCTCGGGACCACGGTCCGCTACATCGCCGCCGGCTGAGAGCGAAAAGGGGAGCGAAGGTGCGATCGTGAGTGCAGATGTGGATAGCTCGCCGATTGGAGAGGATTACCTGAAACTGGAAAAGGCGGGAGGTCCGCGGCTTCAGTTACGCAATTACGCGGGACTGGAGCAGCGGGACACCGTCTTCAGCAGAGTCTGCTGCTTCATCTACGGCACAAGAAGGCACATTTGAGCTATCTGAACTGAAAGTGTTGCTCGCTGAGCTCACGCAAGATATAAAGGAAAGCGAGAAGGCTAATGAGAAAGCAACGGCAAAGGCACTTGAGAGACTGAAACAGGAATTAAAACAGGAGATGAAACAGGCCAATGAATGTCTGCGACAGGAAATCCAACAGGCAAATGAAAGGCTGCGACAGGAATTCCAACAGGCAAATGAAAGGCTGCGTCAAGAGGTCAACTTGAACTTCGACAGGTGCTGGGTAAAATTGAAGAGCGCATTGAGAAAAACTCGCTAAACTGAGCACGCTTGCTGATCAATTGGAGCATCTTAGTGAGACATTCACGAATCGGATCGAAATAGCCGAACATCTAGCTGCCAGTGCTGAGGAAAGAGCAGTAAATGTCAGTTGAATGTAAAAACTCGGAGAAAAACTTGGAGACAGACTGGCTGCTTTAGAAGATGGGAATAGAAGGTATAATGTCAGAATTGAAGGCCTGCGGAGAATCGAGAAAGTTTAAACCCGTGAAATTCGCAACTGAACTTTTTCTAAAATAATCGGGGCGACTTTAAAGCAGAATCTGAGATAGCAGCGCTTACAGCGTCTGATCAAACACCGTCAGACCCGACCAAGATCTTTTATAGTTCGTTTTGAACGATTATCATTTAAGTTAGAGGTGATGGAACTCCTCAGGAAAAAAGGAAGATATTATATATGAAAATTGCCACATTCGCGTCTTCCCTGACTTCTCTCCAGCAACAGCTATTAAACGCGCAGCCTTCTATAATATTAAACAGCGCTACGGCAAGCCAATGTCAAATACGGCCTCCTGTATCCGCAAAACTGAAAGTGGAATGGCAGGGTCATTTCTATGTTTTCGCTAGCAAGGAGGAGGCAGAAAATGAGTTAAGAAAGCTGATCCCGGACTATTCTGATACATAATTGTGAGTCATGGCGGTAAATGATAAAGCTAGGATTAATAATCTACTGTCTGATCTATTTGTTTTAAAATACGGGTTTTTATCAGCATATATTCTCATATTCTTATTATTATTATTATTATTATTACTTACTTATTACTTATCATTACTTAGTATTACTAGGGCTAAGTGTTTATGTTTTATTGTGCTTAATTACGTTTTCCTCCTCTTTTTTCTTTTCTAATTATTTCATGTGTACCCTAAATGAGACTGTTCAATATCATACCCTTGGTTTGCTGTTATTGCTATTACTGCATTAAGACTTGTTATGCTTGTTTTGGACACATCTTTAACACCATCACCTGGGTTTATTATCTGGGGATATCATCTTAATGCACTAAAATTGATGAAGATTATATGTATGTGTATGTGTATATATATATATATACATATGTGTGTATGTATATGTATGTATATATATATATATATGTATATTAAGTGCAAAATTCTTTTTCTTTTTTCTTTTCCTCTTTTAAAGACTATATTGGTAACAGATATCTCTATCTTTTAACCTTAAAGCGCCACTGCATGGGGGCTTGATGTGCTTTGGGCGTGCTCTGTCTCTGGGTATGTCAGAGGACTGGGACTGCATGAAGTGGGTTTTAGCCTCACCTGGGGAGGCAAAAAGGGAGGGTGGGGGTTAAGGGGAAGAGAAAGAGAGCAGGCTTGATCTATATCTAATCTATCATCTCAATCTTTATAATTATAACTATCAACGTAATAATAAGCTGCATGGCAACAACTCTTGGGGGAATAGGAAATTAAGACCTAAACTATTTCACTTCCAGTTAAGACTATAATATGACACCAAAAACTCAGAATCAGTGTCTCCATGATGGGACAGTTAACTTCGTAAGCTGGAATGTTAAAGGCCTGAATCACGAATTAAAGAGAAAGAAAGTACTTTCTCACCTAACAGGTCTAAATGCTAAAATAGTATTTTTACAGGAAACCCACTTACTAAGTAAGGATCAGTTCCGCTGCAAAAGACTGGACTGGCCAAATGTTCCATTCTAGTTTTACAAAGAAAACTAGAGGGGTGGGAATTCTCATACATAGAACAGTACCATTTGTAGCATCAGATGTAGTATTGGATCCTGAAGGGAGATATGTGATGGTCATGGGAGACTTATCTAACTGTAAAATGATTTTGATAAATGTTTATGCACCTAATGTTGATGATAAGGAATTTATACAAAATTTATTTGCATCCATTCCCAATCTGAACACTCATAAACTTATAATGGCTGGGGACTTTAATTGTGTTCTAAATCCACTTTTAGATAAGACTTCCTCCACAGGGGAACGCAACTAACACCGCAAAGATAATTACAAAGTTTATAACTGATCACAACTTATCAGATCCCTGGAGGTTTTAAACCCAAATTCAAGAACATATTCTTTCTACTCACCAGTACATCATTGCTACTCAAGGATTGATTACTTCTTTATAGATAATAACTTCTTGCCTAAGATTAAATCTTGTAAATACGATGCTATTGTTATTTCAGACCATGCTCCGATGATCTTGGAGCTGAAATTACTAAGCCCCATACACTCACCCCGCAGATGGCGCTCAATCCGCTTCTATTAGCTGACGAGAATTGTACTGAATTTATATCCAAACAAATTGAATTCTTTCTAGAGACAAATACATCCCCTGAGATCTCTGCAGGAATACTCTGGGAAACTCTTAAGGCCTTCTTAAGAGGACAGATTATCTCATATCTTTCCCACAGAAATAAATCCGAAGCGAAAGTAGCAGAGATAAAAAGTGAAATTACTAAAATAGATGAAGAACATGCCAGACTACCAAGCGAGACTCTACATAAGACAGAGGTTTTGCTGTAATAAAGAAGGTTTTGGAGATTACAACCTGGAGATTTCTTCGTGTACTGATCAATACAACAGGTAACTATTAACTCGTGCATTTCAATTGGAAAAACACAATGTGAATTTTAGAATGAGAGAAGGCATAGCTAAGATTTTATGTCAGGAAATATTAAAATTCAACTAGAAGTTGTACATATTCCTACATCACATGACTCCCTCTAGTTTGCCTGTCACTCAAGCCATTAAACTGAAGATGCTATATCATCTGCACTTTATCAGACTCTGTCTCATATGGACAAAAAAGAAATTTATGCTAGAATGCTTTTCATTGAGTTCAGTTCAGCTTTCAACACCATCACCCCTCAGAAGCTCATAAAGAAGTTGGGTCCACATCAGAAACACTATCTCTGGTACCATCACACTGAGCAGTGGTGCTTCATAGGGCTGAGTACTCAGCCCACGTTTCTTTACCCATGATTGTATGGCTATGTACAGCTTCAACACCATCATTAAGTTTGCAGATGACACAGCCAGAAAGGGGCTCATCAGCAATGGGGATAAGCCAGCTTACAGAATAGAGATATGACAATTAACAGACTGCTACAAGTGCAACAATCTGTCTAATGTGGACAAGATGAAAGAGATGATTGTTGAATTCAGGAAAGTCACTGCTGTTCACACAACACAGAATTTGAAGGGCTCTTAGATGGAATTGGTCAACAGCACTGAATTCCTTGGTGTGCACCTGGCAGCTGACCAAAATTGATGAATTAACACCACTTTCATAGCCAAGAAAGCATAGCAGCATTTTCCTCCGGCAGCTGAAAAAGGCGACCCTTACCCCACCCCCCCATTCTGACCAGATGCATCACTGTATGGTTTGGGAACTGCAGTGTTTCTGACTGCAAGGTCCTACAACGGATAGTGCACACAGCAAAAAAGATCATTGGGACCCCATGGCCTCTATTTATGGCATCTATAGTATAAAGTGTTGGATCCGTAAAGGCCTACAGCATTGTGAAGTGTGACTACTACAAACCCTCCCAAGGTTTCTATCTCCCACTTGCATCAGACAGAAAATGCTGTAGTACCCAAACCAGTTCTGCTAGGTTCTACAACAGCTTCTACCTTTAGGTTATCCATACTTTAAACAATTTTCTGCCCCTCTGCCCTCAGATATGCTCCTAGTAGTTTATTTATATGCATCACATTTCTTACGCTTGCTACTGGTGGCTCTGAGGCTAGGGATCAGCACTGGCAATTGGAAGGTTGCCGGTTCTAATCCCGTAAACTGCGAAAAGGGACTCTGCTCTGTTGGGCCCTTGACCAAGGGCCTTAACCTGCAATTGCTAAGCGCTTTAAGTAGTGAGAAAAGTGTTATATAAATGCAAAGAATTACTATTATTACTATTGTATTTTATTATTTGTTGTTTTATTACTGATTATTAGAAATTATAATTATTTATTTATGAATTTATTTATAGTGTTGTTCTTTAATGTATTTTATTGTCCTGACAAACAAATAATTCCATTGTATGCTGCAATATTGTTTATGGACTTGACTTGATGCTTTGTATATTGTTTCAAAAGCTTTAGCTTGAGTGAAACAGAAGAAGTGGATTCCGCCCTCCAAGTGTAATCACTGCATTAGAGATGTGGGTAACCTTTTACAACCATAAAGTCTAGAAGAGACTAAGAGAAACAAAATATCTTTCCATTTAGAAATGTCTCATTTCTGTAGATCTATTGTTAACATTTCAAAACTCCCAAAAGAGCCCAAGCAACACAGTAATTAGGGAAAGCTCATTAGAGAGTTGCCCTGGCATGTCAAAGGTTGTGATGATTGCTGTACTGATTATTTCAAGAGACAATTGATGATTGCCTTGTAAAAGAAAACCTCACAACAAATTGCACTAACAACATTGAAAAAGGCAAGCACAAGAGATGAAACAGACCAGGAAATATGGATAATAAAAAAGTCAAAAAATAGAGCAAGGGTGTTGTGAAAAAAAAAATCATAAATACACTAAACAAGTGATGAAAAACAGGCAAGTTTTGCAAAATTGACATTAAACTTCATTTCACAGACAATTTTGCAACTTACTAAAACCAGTTTCTTGATGATTTTAAAAGTTGTTTAGGATGGAAAGCAAAAAATATTGCTCCCTAAAGCCTTATTCACACTTTTGTGTTGATCTGTGTTCTTCTCTGCTGCTGTACAATGCATATAATCTGTCAACCACCAGTGAAATCAATTCCATTTTTTTTATTGATTTTAACTAGAAGCAGATAACATTCCATACAATCAAGTCAAACATAACAAAGCATAATTCAACCCCTATGCAAAAGAAAGAGAGGAGAGCCAGTAACCAAAGTTAATCTTTAAATGCAGAAAGAAAGGAAGAGAATCCTTTTTTACTGAAATGGAAGCTTATTCTAAAATATTATTGATTAGATCCTGCCATATTAAAAAAAAAAGATTTAAATTGATCCTTTAAGTGAGAATTTGATTTTTCCAATTTCAGGTAGTATAGAATATCAGTTACCCACTGACTTGAAAATGATGGGGTGGGATTCTTCCACTTCTGCAAGATAAGTCTATGTGCTAGTAGTGTATTAAGTGCAATTACAGTTTCTGTGTCCTTCTCCACTTTAAGTGTGTCTGGGAGTACACCAAACAAAGCTGTTAAATAAATGAGGTCATGATTGAATCTAATTTTTTTATTACTTGTTAATGTATATGGGGATGCTTTAAAATAGGAAAAGAAGCTAGGGAAGGATGTTCAGCTTAACAATGTTGATTCTCCCTGCTAATGTGAGATGGAGAATAGACCATCTATTCACACCTTGTTTAATTTTTCCATGCAGACAGAAAAAATTGGTTGAAAAAGAGTTTTACATTACTCCTAGATATTTAAACCAATCTGCTAAGATACATGGGAATTTGTCCAGTTCAATATTGTGTGCTAAAGAATTCACTAAAAAGAGCAGAGTTTTATTCAAATTTATTCTGTGTTCAGATGTCTTTTGAAAATCTGCTAACAATTTTAGAACTGCTGGGATGGAATTTTGTGGATCAGATATATACAGTACCATATTATCAGCATACAGTTATATTTTTCTTTGAAGTCCTTCTATGAAAATCCCCTTTATCTCTGATGCATTTTAAAAGTATACAGCCAATGGTTCAATGGCAATTGCAAAGAGCAAAGGTGATAAGGGGCATCCTTGTCGAGTACCACGTTCTAGTTTGAAGTACCCTGAAATAGTGTAGTTAATACAAACTGATGCTTCTGGACTAGTATAAAGTAGTTTGATCCAAGCACATACGTTTAGGCGAAAACCAAATTTGTTCAATTTGAAGAATAGATAGTCCCATTTACCTATATCAAAGGCTTTAACTGCATCTAAAGACAATACTATTTCTGGAGTGTAAGAGTTAATGGGTGCATATATTAAATTAAACAAAGATCAAAATTTAGAAGTTAAGTGTATGCCTGTAATAAATTAAGTTTGGTCTTGTGATATTACAGAAGGAAGCACTTTTTCGCACTCCTTCTGCCAAGGACTTTGGAGAGTATCTTAACATCATTATTCAGAAGTGAGATTGGTCTGTATGATGCACATTGTAGTAAGTCCTTATTTTTTCTTAGGATAGATGGTAATTCATGCTTGGGAAAAAGTCTGAGGTAGAAATTTGTTGTCTTTAGCTTCTATAAATTGTTGCTAATAATAGTGGAGCTAACTTATTTGAAAATGTTCTATAAAATTCCACTGGTTAGCCATCGGGGCTGGCTGCTTTCCCAATTTGAAGTGAGTTTATAGCATCTAGTAGTTCTGAAAATGTCAAGGGTTTATCCAGTTTCACAGAAACATGAGTATTTAGCTGTGGTATCTGTAATGAATAAAAAAACTCATTAGATTGTGCCTTAGCCTCTTTAAACTGAGTAGAATATAAGGACTTACAGTACTCTCCAAATGTGTAAGCTATATTTTTATGGTCAACACTTTTATCTTTGTCTGTGTTAGAAATTGCTGTTATTGCATTGCGGACTTCCTGCTTGTAGATTTGTTGGCCTTCTCTCCATGTTCATAATTATGATGTCACAATTTATAGACGAGCTGTTCTGTTTCTGATTGCAGATTAAATTCAGATTGCAAAACCTGTATTTTGCTAATTAATTTGCTTGGATATGAATTATGTACAGTTCTCATCAGCTAATGACATGGGTTTAAATCACTAGCTATGAGTGGGTAAAAAATATTGTCTATGAGGAAATATTCAATTCTTGAGTAAAAAGGATATATGAGTGAGAAATAGTATTGCTCTTAGGTTAGGATATAAAAACCTCCATGGGTCTGAGAAGTTATGATCTGTTACGAACTGTGATTATGTTTGTAGAATTAGATGCTATCACTTCTATAGCTGAGGATCGATCCAGGTCTGAATTTAAAACACAACTAAAATATTTGGTAATTGTAATATTATGAGTGTTCACATTTGGGATACATTTTGGAAGAAATATGTTAGGTGCATAGATATTAATTAAAATCACTTTAGTAGTAGATAAATTGCCCATCACCATGACATATCAGCCTTCAGAATCAGATATTACATCTGACACTACAAATGAAATAGTTCTGTGTATTAAGATTCCCACACCCCTAGTTTTCTTTGGTATAGCTGGAGTGAAAAATTTGGCCAGCCCACCTTCTTTGCAACCAAAACTGGTCCTTGCTTAATAAGTGAGTCTCCTGTAAAGATACTAGTTTGGCATTTATACCTGTTTAAGTTACAGAGTAATTTCTTTCTCTTTTATTTTTGATTAAGACCCTTAACATTCCAGCTCACAAAGTTCACCATTTGGTCATAGAGAAATTGCTCCTGAACTTCTGTTGACATTTTGTAGTCTTAGTTTAAGGTAGTACATTGTTACATATAGTAGCTTTGACATAGATTTCATATTATTAGCAGGTGTTATGGCTATGGAGCCTTGTTATGCTGGCACTTATGTTTATTGGGTTAGAAGAAATAAATAAGAAATAGTAGTAAATAGCTGATTACTTTGTCGTAGCCAAAGTGTACATATAACTAAATGAATTTCAATATAATAATTAAAGTTTAACAAAAATTCAATAGCTGGTGAATTTGTGGTAACCAAAAGAACATATAATTAGCCAAAATGTAGCCATAAATAGTCAAAATGTACATATAATTAATGAAAGATATATCAATATAATTCAAGGTTAAAAAAATCATTTCACATTGTTCATATCATTGAGGATGAGCTCAGTGCATGTCTTTTTAAAACTACAGTATGACGTGCTGCATATTTACACTTAAACACACCATCATGTATAATATTGTTTTCACTGGTAAATCTCACTGCACAGAAATTTCCCTGTTACCTAGCAACCAGCTATTCCTGTGTTTTGATTGTTTTACAAAGGCTGTGGACGTTTAAATATCTTTTTTGTCCCTGAAGCATCTTTAGGTTTGGGATCAGCAACATCCTCATTATAATTGGCAAAGTTGGAGACTGTACTATCAGAACACCTCTAGCAACTCAATAAAATGTCTACTGGTAACAGGAAATGAATCTGGTAATTTTTTTCTCATTAGAGACCATTATTTAAATACTAAATAATAGGCAGACACATGTAAATTAAATTTTGTAAATGATCCCAGTTTGAACTACACATCTTCCTACTTGTGTCGATAGCACAATTTTCGCTGGGAGTGAAATTCAATGTCTGTTGCAAAGTTTTTGGTGAAGCAAAAATTTTTCTTCAAATTCAATTTTGTCTAAAACGTTTCATTAATCACTTACACTAACCAGAAGTACTGATGACCTGATTTGTTTTTAACTTAACAAATATTATGAACGTTTACTACCATATCCACAATCTTAGACACCAGGAAATATGTGACGCTAATCTCTATACCATTGTTGTAATTATGTTATGAGTTGTGACTTCCAGTCATCACAAGGCAATAACTGATGGTTACTGCTAAGAACAGAACATCATTTGTAACATAGCAGCATATTATGTTCAAATCCTACACCTAATTATCATTCTGGTGAGATATTTTCCCCGTCTTTATTGCTTTTTCTCAAAGTACTCCAGAATTATGTAGCTTTGTCTCTGTAACAGCCAAATTTTTATATAGATCAACTGGATTAGCTGCCACTTACTGACTTTGATGCCCAGTGCTTGTGGGCAGCTTTTCTGTGTGATGACAACAAACAGAGAGAGTGGTGGGATCCTGTGTGGTTTCATGCTGATGAAATTATTGGCTTTTCCAGTATCACTCAGGGGCGGGATGAGTTTAGGAGGTGAAAGCGAATGTGAAAGAGAGAGATATACAGTATCAGGCTTTCATGTTATATGATTACTTCCCAGTTTCAGTAATAGAGTCACAATCCTGTTCACTCACTTGAATGGAAGGAGTGTTTCTATTGCTCAACTAGAAAAGCTGCAATTTACTTGCTGAGAGGTCACAAGCTTGTCGGTCAACCCCTTTCTGTAAACATATGTAACGGAAACAAATGGGAATTTGAATGACTTTTTCTCATTGACGGTCACAGAAAGGTTTATTTGCCTTTGAAAAAACATACTGTATACTCCCAACAGGTTTCAAAATTTCAGAAAGAACAAACAATTTCATTGAGCTCTTGGTGCTGAATTTGTATAGAGAATCTGATTAAAGAAATGATTACACTTGTTGCTTCATAGCTGTTGTGTATTATGAACCCTAACACACACTATTCATGTTCCATTTTTTACATATTTGTATAGGATTTTTCTGGAGGTTCGAATTTCTTCACATTATTCTTTCCAAAGATAAGTGGCAAAAGTTATTTTCTCAGCTAAATTGATATGCATTTTTGTGCTAAATAAAAGACTAATGTTCCATTAGTAGCATAGTTTATAGGTTTATAAGATCACTATTTTCAGAACAAAGTTTTATGTATTTAGTGTTGGTAATTGTCCATGCAAAATATACCTGGCAGTCATTCTGCATTCTACTAGGAAGAGATACTCAAACGGGAAGACATTGCCTGATGCTACCCAGTAATTAATGGTATGGAAAAGTACTAAACTAGACAGAAGGAGTACCACACTTGCTCAGATCGAAGACCAAGCTGACATGCCCATTTTGATGTACACTGAGTGTGAGTAGGTAGTAGGTAGATTTGGGTATGGTTGTTACAAAACGCAATACACAGGAGCACTAATGCTAGAAAGATGGAGAGCAGTAGCTGGAAAGTAGTCTGACTAGTTTTTCTAGGATGCTACAGAGCAGACATCCCTCAGGGTCCAAGGTTAGTCATTTAAGGGTCAAACTAAAGAAGGACTAACCGATAGCTGCCAGGATTTTGAAGACACTATATGTGTGTGAGAGATTTCTTTTCTTCCAAAATTATTTCCCAGTTCCTATCACCTCATTGAGTGGGTATTAAGGTTATATGTCAGTTTTGGATAAAAGCATACCATTCTTGCTGGTGCTTTTCTTAGGAAAAACTCAAGACAGGCTGCTCCTCAGGAAAACAAGTTACATAAGAAAGAAAAATGAAAACATAAGTCTTTGTTCTGTTTAAAGAAATAGGAAGCTTGCTGTATTTAGACTTTGGTGGATTTTGTTTGGGTTTTCATTTGTGGCAACTGTTCAACTAGTTGCCAAGTGTTAGCAGTTTTGCTCTTGTTTGCTGTCTTAGTTAAATCTGCATCAAATAAACCTTTCCCTTGAGAAATGCATGATGGCCCACCACTGAACAATGTCTTTAAAAATGTGGAAAAATGGAGTGCCTCAAATGTGAACTACTATATTAGTACTGTCAAGTGTATTGCTGCCTATTATTAAAAGCAATTCATTTATAAAAATTCTGCAGGGGATTGGTGCTGATGGGCCACAACCTGTTACTCCTCAATAGTGTTAAGAGTAATTACTTTTTTAAAGTAACGAGTAACATAATGCAATATTTTTTTTGTAGAAATAAAATAGTTTAGTTACTTAACAAAACAGATATGCAGTATTGCAATATCATGGAAGATTATTCCTGCCATGAAATGAAAAATATGCTGTGTTATTTCAAAGAAGTATTGCCTTTTTTGCAAACATGTTGCATTTTGTTGCATTTTATCTTAAAAATGATATCGTCATCATATGTAAATACGCGTTTATAAAGTGGCGCAGGTTGTGCAATATTACAACAGTAGTGCAAGTTTACAGTGAGGTGATTATACTAATAAGTACAAACAGTTCTACAAGGAGCACTTGATGGATTGATTGACTGTGTTTAAAGTTCTTGGGATGAAACTGTTTCTGAACCGCGAGGTCCATACAGGAAAGACTCGGAAGCTTTTTGCCGTGGCTGAGGCAGCATGTGCTTGATGCTGTATCCCGATAATTCTCTTTCTGATCAGCTGCTGCTGTGATTCACCACGCAGATACAGTGATATAAAGTGGTGCAGTGAGAGTAATATGGAAAAAGATGATCTGCTGTGGCAACCCCTAACGGGAGCAGCTGAAAGCAGAAAAAGAAGGTGCAGTGAGAGTAACAACGCTAAATCAGTTATGGTATTTGGAATACTATGGCTATTCCGTGGACCATTATATTGTTACAGGTTAATTACTATCAGATGCATTACACTAATAAACAATATGCAGTTAGTTTTAGTGTATTTATAAGGCCATGTCAGGAATGTGCATCTAAAAAAGAAAGGATAACCACACAGGAACAGTAGCACTGCTTTGACGCTGGGTGCCGCCAGTCTGCAAAACCGAGCGGAGAACTTGCGTACGACAGGGTATGAGGTACCATGGAAATATGCGTGG
Organism: Polypterus senegalus; assembly: GCF_016835505.1. Classification (NCBI taxonomy): domain Eukaryota; kingdom Metazoa; phylum Chordata; class Cladistia; order Polypteriformes; family Polypteridae; genus Polypterus; species Polypterus senegalus. The sequence goes on along the minus strand of NC_053156.1, from coordinate 89,103,513 downwards.
CTTTACACCAAGTTTAGGTTTTATACATTGCGATTTGAACGTGGAAACGTTCTTATGCAACATTTCTGTGCTTACGCACCGTTTATACATGAGGCCCCTGGGCAGTTTGGTGGCAAGTTGTAAATTGTTTGTGTACTGTATGTGTTTTTATTATATATACTCTGTTATTTTTTTTCCAGCCTTAATTGAAGTCAGTAAATTCCACCTTTTATTATAAATTGCCATGTTTCAAAGTATTTCAGTTAGAAACTAGTAAATTAAGCAAAACAATTATGTCCAAATGGTAGTGTTAATGGCCAGCATGGTATACACCCTCTGCCCAAAGATCAGGGAATTTTGCATTTCCAACCTCCTTCCCCACTCCTCTACTTCTATCACAGTGCAGTAAGGTCAAGGTGAAAATCAAATAAGTATCGACATGTTATATTTGTTCACCCAAGGACCCTTTATTTGATATGAATCGCTGGTTGAAGAGTGTTGCATTATACATGTTGTCATAAGAATGAGAATGACACCAAGAAGTCATAAAAACAGGTTTGGGGCAGTCACCTTTATATTCTCCCTGGCTGCAAATGGGGTTTGATATTATTGCAGTGATGGACACAAGTCAGAGTCCAATCCAGAACTGATTTTCTGGTTGTAAGATGGCAGCTTTAAAGGCCAAAACAGGATATGATGTCATGAAAAATGGCCGGAACCAGAAGAATCTTCCTTCATAGACCCGGACCCGGACATGACGTCATCAAAAGGACCGGGACTGGAAAGGTCCTCCTCCATAGGCAGAGGTGGGTAGAATAGCCAAAAATTGCACTCAAGTAAGAGTCGTGTTACTTCAAAATAATATTACTCAAGTAGAAGTAAAAAGTAGTCCTCCAAAAAATAACTCAAGTAAGAGTAAAAAAGTATTTGGTGAAAAGACTACTCACGTACTGAGTAACTGTTTGATCATAATAAATGATTTATTTTTTAGAAATGTTGTAATAAGATGGACAAAAATATAAAATAATGTGCAAATTCTACTATTTCCAAATAATAAAATAAAAAATGAGTACAAATAAATTACATCTTTACAAAATAAAGATGCACAAATAACACAAAGTTCCAAATCTCGGTTTTTCACAACAATTTTTTTTGAGCCAGCATCTATAGTAGGTATGTTTGAACAGTGTAAACTACTTACAGTGACAAGATATAGTGTACATTGACAGTATAAAACTGCATATTCACTTGCCCTCCAAATAGCACAGCTGATAGAAAATAACATTAGAACAAGGCAGCTTGTGCATGTTCAAGAAGTCTCACTTTACCATGACTGTCTGTGTTTGTGCATATTTGGTTAAAACATGCTTGTTCTTCATTCAGTGAAGTGATGGTTAATCTTCAGCAGGAGTTGGCTCTCAAGGTTCTTGCAGTGAAGCTGTGACTGTTTAGCAGTGAACAAGAGTGCTGCATGACTAAAAAGTCTCTCACAGGCTGAAGATACAGGAAGACCTGTGTTGACTTTGAGTGACAGCTTCTCACAAGTGAAATCATAAACAAGTATTTACCAGCTTTTAAGATGCTCTCATCTGTGGTCCAGGATATTCTGAATCATGGTAGGAGTATTGCTGCTACAATTAGCTAAGGCTCTTTCATGACATCTCCAAAACGTTTCTGGATCCCTTCCCGCAGGGCATCAACAAGAAGTCTACACATTTTGCAAGATGACTCCAGCCTCTTCAGCTTCTCCTGCAACTGGTAAAGTGTTGGCAGCAAAAAGCTGATGTGCACAGATGATTCCCCTTGAAGGATGTTAAGGGCCATGGCAATGAGCTTCCATCACAGCAGTGTATTCAGCCAAAAATCCAATTCAGCAGGATTGAACCTACAAAAGGTATACATATAAAAAATAGAACTCATAGGTATTTCTAATACAATTTATTTATTATGCATGGAAGCTCTGAACCGCACAGTGAAAAAAAATTATGGAATAACCCTTATCACAAATGCGATGTGAAAATATCTTGTGCGTACAAGATACTTTCACGCGTCGCGAGATGTTTTCACGCGTGCACAAGATACTTTCACGTGCACGTATGAGATGTTTTCACGTACGTACAATATACTTTCACGTACGTATGAGATGTTTTCACGTACGTACAAAATACTTTCACGTACGTACACGATAAACTTAGATTAAAATATTACAAAAGTGTGCTTTGGGGCTTCCTAATTACGACCTTACCAAGGCTGTGGCACTTCAGTTTGCCGTTACTTCCAGCGCTTGTAGCGCGGTGATATAAAAAAGCAGATGGATAGGCTTTTATTTATTAAAGGAGTGTGGGATGGTTAGAGTTGGGTTTAACAGCAGCATGCAGTACCTACGTCAGGTAATGCCCAGAACGTCAGTCACAAAATGCCCATTGCATACCCCATTACACTATGGTTAAGAGTAGGCTTGTGGGAGGGTAGGGGTTAAGTTTACAGGTATTCGTCTGCACACTCGTACGGAGCACCTGAGGAGATATGGTGTTTTGTTTCTTCCTGGGAAACAATTTGGTGCTTACAACTTACTATCTCGTGCCCACCACTTATCATAGCCTGCGCACCAGGTTCTTTAAAGTCGCACCTGCCAATATTGCGTGTGCTCTGCATACTTTCAAATGAACACCATAAGCCGTTGCGTGCTACTGTACATCATTTTCTGGAAACGGGACATATCACTGAACGGTCTGATGTTTTCCTCACACAAATACAGTCCACAGAAATGAATATTGGCAAGTTTATAAAGGCAGGCTATGCATTCAAGCCCAGATCGTTAAATCCGTGAAGCAGCACCACTAACCAATGCACTAATTTATAGTAAAAGGAAATTACATTAGTTAGCCATTTACTTTCTAGCCCACAGCTTGTTATTCACACAAGTTACGAAAGGAATTCATATTTCACGTATTTAGTGCGTGTGAAGTTTACCCAGTTCAATACGGGTTCACTAATTGAATTCTTTGGTAAACCTGGCACACTCGATTGCATATCTGAACTAATGAACTGTGTGATTTAACGTGCATCTAAAGAGTTAAATCCAAATCGGGCCACTGTAACTCCTGCCATTTTCAGACAAGAAATTTACCCTTGCTAAAAAGCCAAACTTCAATATCCTAGTGAAATCCACTGGCAAACCTGGCACACTGGGTCACCCGTTGCATTGTGCAAAAACGAACTGGGATCTTTAAAAGTACAGCAGAGATCTAAATCGTGTTGCGGCGGATTTTTATTGTCACATATTTGACAAGATGGATCCCTAAGTTAAAACAGCAGATCTCTTCATTTGCTCTGTACGAGTGTGCAGACAAATACATGTAAACATAAAGCACGTAACAAAACCGTTACCCTCCGACAAGCCTAATTTTAACCACAGTGTAATGGGGTATACGATGGGCATTTCGTGACTGACGTTCTGGGCATTACCTGACGTAGGTACTGCAAGCTGCTGTTAAACCCAACTCTAACCATCCCACACTCCTTTAATAAATAAAAGCCCATCCATCTGCTTTTTTATTTTACCGCGCTACAAGTGCTGGAAGTGACATCAAACTGAAGCGCCATGGCCTTGGTAAGGTCGTAATTAGGAAGCCCCAAAGCACACTTTTGTAATATTTTAATCTAAGTTTATCGTGTACGTACGTGAAAGTATCTTGTACGTACGTGAAAACATCTCGTACGTACGTGAAAGTATCTTGTACGTACGTGAAAACATCTCGTACGTATGTGAAAACATCTTGTACGTACGTGAAAGTATCTTGTACCTAACTGAAAACATCTCGTACGTGCGAGATGTTTTCACGTACGTATCTAGATATTTTCATGCGCTGAGATAAGGGTTATCCCATAATTTTTTTCACTGTGCGGTTCAGAGCTTCCGTAATTATGCATTGTCCATGTTAAACACACAAATAATTACAAAATAAGACAGTAAAAGTATTTAATTGATAACATCCACAATTTTCATAGTCTTGCAGATTTACTTAAGACAGGTGGATTCACCCATTAAATATGCATTAATGTTTAAAATGGTTGTCTCAACTACAGAATATGGTTGGTTGGCCTCACATACAAACGTTAGCACAAACTTGTCAAAAGTTGCCTGTGTTACCTGCTGAGAGCCAGTGAGGAAATCTATGAGTTTTACATTCTTCATAGGTGGTTCAGTAGAAGAGGAGGACTTTCGTTTTCTATTGGAGTCAATTAATTCTGTATATGTCTGCATTTTGTTGGGGTGAACCTTCTATTGACAGGCTGTGAGGCTACAGGGGATTAAGCCATGAAAATACACTAATTTTCATGAATTCAGTTTCATTTGCTGAAGTTAACTTAAGTATACTAGGATTTGTAGTGACTAAAGGATTACATCAGAGCATACAGTGACAGACTACTGTGGTCGCCACATTTCTGTATCTACTTATCCGGCAGAACAAATTGTATTTTTTTTAAATAAAACAACTAAACTTTGATATGACAATTTTTTCTAAGCAGGCTCTGACATTACATACCTGGACTCAATTGTTTGTCAGTTACCAAAACCATCTTGACCATTGTAATAAGGAAGAACACCAGACATTGCAAAGGTTTGGGGAAGCCACCCGTGAGTAGTGTTTTCAAGACAGAGTCCAAAACAGAACTAAAATCCAGAAGAAGGGAGTAAGAATTTATAGGGAATCTGGAGGAAGTGACGTCAGCCTCAGGGCAAAGATCGGAAATTATGTCGTCGTCGGGGCAGGGATCGGAAATGTGTCCCATGTTGATGTAGCGGCTCCTCGTGGGATTTCCTGGGAAAGATCTGCTGGAGACTTAGAAAAATAGTAAGTGCACCCCGCTGCCCCCTGGGCAGATATGTTACTATCAGTCATTAAGCCCTTCAGCTGCCTCCTATGTACACTTATGTGACAAGGCTCCCCCCTAAGCAAAGACCCATCGGGTCGGGTGACCTGAACTGAGAGGTTGTGTGCCCGAGAGAGGGCGTCAGCGTTGGCGTGAAGAGACCCTTTCCAATGAACGAGTGAAAACTTGTACAGTTGCTGGTCAAGAAACCACCTAGTGACCCGTGGATACGACTAAATGTGAAGGGCCATCTACTTTAACGGTGCATGGTCCGTCACCAGAGTAAATTCCCGGCCTAAAAGGTAGTAACGCAACTGGGTAATCGCCCATTTAATCACCAAGGCTTCCTTCTCCACCACTGCATACCTGGTCTCCCAATCTAACAGTTTCTGGCTTAGGTACATGATGGGGTGTTCAACACCATCGACGCTTTGGCTCAACACGGCTCCCAAGCCTGTGTCCAAAGCGTCCATCTGGAGGATAAATGGAAGAGAAAAGTTAGGGGCTATCAATACAAGGTGCTGAAGTCAGAGCCTGTTTCAAGTCGCTGAATGCAGTTTCCATCTTGTCAGTCCATACCATGTGGTTGGGAGCTCTTTTCTTCGTCAAGGGCGCTGCTCTCTCGGAGAACCCTGGTACAAACCGCCGGCAGTACTTGGCCAAACTGAGAAATGATCGGACCTGCCTCTTGTTTCGCGGACAGGGCCATTTCAAAATGGTATTTAGTTTTGAACACTGCTGCACGTTTCCCCTCCATGTGCTGGAATAAATGACAATGTCATCCAGGTAGGAGGCAGCCTGAGACGAGTCTCCCTCATCTATCGTGAGTTCTAACCGCTGACCGGGAGTGCTTAGTAGTCTACCGCATTTACTATCAGACCAGTCCCGCCCTAGGATTACAGGAAAAGGGGGGCCTGGAAGGACCACCATTGAGAGTCTTTTAAGCTTTCCCCCTTGACAGATGTAACACCAGGTGGATTTATACAGTGATCCCTTGCTGTATCGCGCTTTGACTTTCGCAGTTTTGTTCTATCGCGGATTTTATATGTAAGCATATGTAAATGTATATTGTGGATTTTTCGCTGATTCGCGGATTTCTGCGGACAATGGGTCTTTTAATTTATGGTACATGCTTCCTCAGTTTGTTTGCCCAGTTGATTTCATACAAGGGACGCTATTGGCGGATGGCTTAAAAGCTACCCAATCAGAGCACGTATTACATATTAACTAAAACTCCTCAATGCTATAAGATATGCCTCCTGCGCGGTGCTCGATTGTTTGCTTATCTCTGCCTCTATCTCACCCTCTCTGACATTCTCTGCGCCTGACGGAGGGGGTGTGAGCAGAGGTGCTGTTTGCACAGAAGCTGTTTGCCTAGTGGATACAGACGCTCCTCTAAGAAATGCCGCTTTATCGAGGTGCGTCCAAAAGCACACTTATTGATTTTTGATTGTTTGCTTTAATCTCTCTCTCTCTCTCTCTCTGACGTTCTCTGCGCTTGACGGAGGAGATGTGAGCAGAGGGGCTTTTTGCACAGAGGCTGTTTGCTTAGAAGATAGGGACGCTCCTGTAAAAATGCTGAAAGGCTACCTTCGCATTGATCCCTTCATTGCCGCTGCTTTATCGCGGTGCTTGCATACTTAAAAGCGCAACAGCCCTATTGATTTTTCATTGTTTACTTTACTCTCTCTCTGACATTCTCCGCTCCTTACGCGCACTTTGAAGAGGAAGATATGTTTACATTCTTTTAATTGTGAAAAAGAACTGTCATCTCTGTCTTGTCATGGAGCACAGTTTAAACTTTTGACTAAAGGGTGTTATTTCATGTCTAGAGGGCTCTAATAATGTTAAAAAACGTATTTAGAAGGTCGTAAACAGGTTTTCTATGCTCTAACTGCGAAAATATTAGATTTATAAATAAAGAATCCTACTTCGTGGAAATTCATTTATCTGTCTGGAGCGGATTAACCGCGATAAACAAGGGTTTACTGTATAACTGTGCGGAGAATATTTATAAACAGTGTGGGAGAGTTTCTAAGGGCTTAAAATATATCAAAATAATCATACAAACATATGGTTTCTACTTCGCGGATTTTCACCTATCGCGGGGGGTCTGGAACGCAACCCCCGCGATCGAGGAGGGATTACTGTATATACGAACTTCACTGTGTATGCACCTAAGACTGGTCTTCTGTTTATTCAACTGTCACGGTAAAACATAATGGCAAGCAACGACGAACACGTTACTGCCGGAGTCAAACAATGCTGTGACCTTACATATCCATTTATCATCACTTCTCCAGTAGGTGAAGCCGCCAGGGGGTTGCTAAGGGTGCAGAAACAATATCCCATCTTCCTCCTGCAGTCTGCCTTGTTCCCGGACGGGTTACACACCAAGGGGCCCGGGGACTTTGGCATGGACTCCGGTTTGAGTGGGAGAGATCTATTAAGTGGGACATAGTCCCTAGGGTTTCCACCAGAGGGTCATTCTGTCCTCTCAAATTTCAAGAGTGGCCTCTGGTTTTGTATGAGCCCCGTGAGCTCAGTGATCGAATAGAGTCTCCCCAGGTCAGCTGGGCAAAGGTACGGGGTTGACACTGAAGCAAAAAGAAGCAGGTCACCTGCTCCACAATCTGATAAGGGGTCCCGTCAAATGGCCATAGCCACAGAGCCACCTGTTCCCACAGAGACAGAACTTGCTCAGGGATTGAACTGTCTGCTTTTAATATTCAGCAATTAATTTGCTTTACCTGCTGGCCTGGGGAAAGCCCATCTTTACCTGGGACCTTGGTACTGATGGGCAGCTCAGCTCTTTTAGCTGAGAGAGCATTACAAGCCTTCTTTGTTTCCTCCCCAGAAACCAGCCACATCTGTGGGTCCCCTCCACCTTCTCCTTTCTGTAGAACTTATGCCCGGGGATGTCTTTGTGGAGCGGTTTCCTCTGGGATGTCATCCTGCTGGCTATGCCACTGTAATAAGGAAGGAAACCAGACATTGTAAAGGTTTGGGGCAGCCACCCGTGTGGCTGCAATGTGTTCCTGGCTGCAAAAATACGTTTTTAGAGTGAGTAGTGTTTTCAAGACAGAGTCTAAAACAGAAGTAAAATCCAGAAGTCCAGAAGAAGGAAGGGAGGTTTTATAGGGAATCTGGAGGAAGTGATGTCAGCCTCGGAGCGGGGATCGGAAATGATGTTGTCCTCGGGACCGGAAATGTGTCCCATGTTGATGTAGCGGCTCCTGGTGGAATTTCCCGGGAAAGATCTGCAGGAGACTTGGGCAGATATGTTACTATCAGTCGTTAAGCACTTCAGCTGCCTCCTATGCACACGTGCGTGACACCATTCATAATTTGCGATAGTTGGTAGCTAATGCTAATTCATTCCTCCATGGAAAATGTATTGTAGTCTGCTTAGCTTATGGTACATTTAACGAAATGTTTACAAAACTAAAAGGGTCTACAGTAATCCCTCGTTTATCGCGGGTTCCAAGGCCGGCCGCAATAACTGAATTTCCGCGAAGTAGGGACACCATATTTATTTAATAATTTAACGTGTATCTGGACGTTTTTAAACCCTCCCTCTACTGTTTACAACCCACCCTTTACTCTATTAATAACAGGGACAACTGTTAAGCAATATGAAATCGGTAGATACGTTTACAGTTACTGTATAGCGAAGTACACATACCTATATATGACGTGATGATGGTGATGAATATGCTGTGCAGTAAAAATGATGATGATGAAGGTGATGATGACTTTTACTGCGCAGCCCATGACTGTATTTTATGTCTCTTCAGAAGGCGGTGCCATTTCCTGGGGCACCTCTTCCACGGTTTCCGAAGGTGTATCTGTAGTAGTAGTAGGAACTGGCTGTTTTTTGCGAGGTTGCAAAAACATTGTGATCGGCAGCTGCTGCCGCTGCTTCTTTTTGCTCGTCGAAGAGCAGCTTGTAGGCAGTCATGACGTTGTCGACCTTGTAGCAAAATTGGACCGATCGAACAATATCGTCGTTCCATTCCTGTGACCGCTCTTGCAGATCCTTAGCCAGTCTGCAGCCACAGCTGCAATGTTCTCCCTTCCTTCAACATATCCAGAAGTTTCACCTACTCAGCGATCGTCATCATTCTTCGTTGGCGTTTAGGCTCAGCATCAGCCTTGGAAGAAGGAGCACGTTTGGGAGCCATTGCAGGGGGTGAAAATTGAAGCGACGTTCAACACAAAGAAACCACAAAAAAATCACACACAGTACAGTGTAAAGTAAACTGCTCGGCGAGAAACTTGAAGTGAAATGGCCGCGACAGAGAGACAAGGGGAGGTGCTGTGGGATCTGGGCATCAGTCAAAGCACCAATCATGGGCTCGATTAGAAAGCGGGAAGCTGTGATTTGTCGTCTCCCTCCCATGTACCAATCAGCCTGTGTTACAATGCACTTAGTCACTGAGCTTGTTTTGTTGTTCTTAAACTAGGAAATACTAATACTATATTTAAAAACCTGCGAAGTCATGAATCTGCAAAAAGTGAACCGCAAAGTAGCGTGGGATTACTGTGTATAAAAACTCTTTTAAGACTGAGATTCTGTAACCTAACAAGACTAACGTCTGCCTAACAGCAAAAAATGAATTTATGTAAAACTTACCGCAACATGTTTCATCGTGTTAGACATTGAGTTTTTGTATGTTGAAATGTCTGTTTGTTTTGGCAGACACAGAAGACATCACATTATATAGCTGTTCTTTTGCACTTTTTGTAAGCGAAACATGCTTTTTATATAGGGCCAGGGGTGTTCATCCTCATCCTCTACAGTTTTAGTATTGGAGACAGTGGCCTCTGCCGTTTTTCATGTATTCTTTCTTTCCCTGTCCGCTGTATGTGAGGAGTTTGTGCTGCTCTGCCGCCATAGTTTGTTTGTGGATCATGTGACTGCATGGCTAAGTCTGATTGGTGAAACGGAGTCATGTGATTATTGTTGCTACGTCTGATTGGTGAAACAGTCACGCAGTAGATCCACTGGCGGCTTCTCTCTGGCAAACATATAGCATATCTAATGTGTAAATGGAAAAAAGTAACAAGTCAAGTGTTGCCCAATGTAGCGGAGTAAGAGTAGTGTTTCTTCTTCACAAATGTACTCAAGTAAAAGTAAAAAGTATGGAGTAGGAAAACTACTCTTAGAAGTAAATTTTTTTTAAAAGGTTACTCAAGTAAATGTAACTTGTAAATACCCACCTCTGTCCAAGGGTTTGGGACCGGAAGTGATGTCATCAAAGGGCCCTGAACCGGACGTGGCATTATCAAAAGGGCCAGGACTGGAAATGACGTCATCAGGGCCGGCGCATTCTGCCACCCCCTGGTCTGACGTGAGATTACTTTCTTTATGACCCTTTAGCTGCCTCCCATGTGCACATGTATGACAACATATATTTATATTAATTTATCTGTATACTTTGCTTTGTCATTTTACATTTTCTCTTGCAGACGTCTGTGTGGGACTGGTTTTTAAACCCACACCTGCCTGCTCCCACATACAGTTGGCCTCATTTGTCCCTCTCCCGCCCGCAGCATAATGGTTTTGTCCTACTCCCACCCGGAGAAACACATTGCTTCATGCCATGTATGGTTGATAAGATTGTTTAACATTATCTTGTACAAGGAGCTGGCTGAAAGTTGCCCTCTTTGGCCCAGTTTTCCTTTTCACTATTTTGCAACAATTCTGCTTTATCAGTGATTAATTCAGATCCCCCTATTGGACTTAAACAATTTCTGAGCTCAAGTCTGTACGCCTTTTTCACAAAAAGAAACAAAAAAGATGTGTATAAGCAACATGTCTTGTTAAAGCTTTGTAAGTATGCAACACCTTACTATTCTATATTGAAATAAAGTACGATCTAGGTTAATAATTAGTATTCATTACACAAAAATGTGGAACGGACATGGAAGGTAGGTGATGCCTACATACAAGTCGTACATATAAGTTTTGCTGAAAACACGCTTTTCTAGTCGCCATATTACTTGTAGTTTAACAAACACTCCTCAGTTTCTCACAGTACTTTTTGCTTATCAATGCAAATATGCTCTAACCAAAACACTGTGAATTTACTGGCATCTCCTTGTCTGTTTCACGAGCTCTGTGAATAAAGAGGGTGCTGCTAACAGCTAACATCTTTGATATAGTGCAATTGAATTAAACTTCAATTTTTACAAATGAATACAAATCTGTTCTTTTTCCTGTGCCTCTTAAATAAAAGATATAGGAAGAGAAGCTTTGGCCTGAGAAATGTTGCTCCTTTGTACAGCATGTGGGTAAGAATTAGTGCTGAATGCTTTGTTGACTCAAACAGTAAAGTTTGAAAATTTTACCCGTTTTAATTGTGCTTGCTTCAAACAGGGTTGCAAGAAGCACACTTGACATTATGAGTCAAATTTAGCTCTCACTAATATAATGTATGATAGCAGATGAAAGAGGTTTTCTCAAAGGTTTTGTCCCAAACATAAGTTGTGACAGTACACCTTTAATTATTGGTGGACTCTAGCATGTTATATACAATGCCCTTTCTCGGTTTTTGTCTCTTTTTACCATGTGCCGCGATACAGTCATCGAATGGGGCAGAGTCTCTTTAAATGTCATATATTCCAATTTTGGCTGCTGTGTCAAGGTACTGCAAAAGAACAACATAGCCCTGTCTTAAAGTCCAATATCCTTGAAAACAAAATCCGCACATTTATCCTGTAGTTTGCTTTTAGTGTTAGTTGTTGCTTTTGACAGGTTTTGCAACAATCCCAGTTTAATGTGACCCTTCGCTGTAATCCTGAGGTGCCTGACTTGTGGCCACTGTATATTAGCACATTTATCCCGGCAAGAAAATGGCACTTGATTGCCATTGACAGCAATTGGAAATGACTGCCAAATATCAGGCTAACTGCTTAGGCAAATGAATCATAAGAATTCATTTTATATATATATATATATACAGTGGTGTGAAAAACTATTTGCCCCCTTCCTGATTTCTTATTCTTTTGCATGTTTGTCACACAAAATGTTTCTGATCATCAAATACATTTAACCATTAGTCAAATATAACACAAGTAAACACAAAATGCAGTTTTTAAATGATGGTTTTTATTATTTAGGGAGAAAAAAATCCAAACCTACATGGCCCTGTGTGAAAAAGTAATTGCCCCCTGAACCTAATAACTGGTTGGGCCAACCTTAGCAGCAATAACTGCAATCAAGCGTTTGCGATAACTTGCAATGAGTCTTTTACAGCGCTCTGGAGGAATTTTGGCCCACTCATCTTTGCAGAATTGTTGTAATTCAGCTTTATTTAAGGGTTTTCTAGCATGAACCGCCTTTTTAAGGTCATGCCATAGCATCTCAATTGGATTCAGGTCAGGACTTTGACTAGGCCACTCCAAAGTCTTCATTTTGTTTTTCTTCAGCTATTCAGAGGTGGATTTGCTGGTGTGTTTTGGGTCATTGTCCTGTTGCAGCACCCAAGATCGCTTCAGCTTGAGTTGAGAAACAGAGGGCCGGACATTCTCCTTCAGGATTTTTTGGTAGACAGTAGAATTCATGGTTTCATCTATCACAGCAAGCCTTCCCGGTCCTGAAGCAGCAAAACAACCTCAGACCATCTCACTACCACCACCATATTTTACTGTTGGTATGATGTTCTTTTTCTGAAATGCTGTGTTCCTTTTACACCAGATGTAACGGGACATTTGCCTTCCAAAAGTTCAACTTTTGTCTCATCAGTCCACAAGGTATTTTCCCAAAAGTCTTGGCAATCATTGAGATGTTTCTTAGCAAAATTGAGACGAGCCCTAATGTTCTTTTTGCTTAACAGTGGTTTTGCGTCTTGGAAATCTGCCATGCAGGCCGTTTTTGCCCAGTCTCTTTCTCATAGTGGAGTCGTGAACACTGACCTTAATTGAGGCAAGTGAGGCCTGCAGTTCTTTAGACGTTGTCCTGGGGTCTTTTGTGACCTCTCGGATGAGTCGTCTCTGCGCTCTTGGGGTAATTTTGGTCGGCCGGCCACTCCTGGGAAGGTTCACCACTGTTCCATGTTTTTGCCATTTGTGGATAATGGCTCTCACTGTGGTTCGCTGGAGTCCCAAAGCTTTAGAAATGGCTTTATAACCTTTACCAGACTGATAGATCTCAATTACTTCTGTTCTCATTTGTTCCTGAATTTCTTTGGATCTTGGCATGATGTCTAGCTTTTGAGGTGCTTTTGGTCTACTTCTCTGTGTCAGGCAGCTCCTATTTAAGTGATTTCTTGATTGAAACGGGTGTGGCAGTAAACAGGCCTGGGGTTGGCTACGGAAATTGAACTCAGGTGTGTTACACCAAAGTTAGGTTATTTTTTAACAATTACTTTTTCACACAGGGCCATGTAGGTTTGGATTTTTTTTCTCCCTAAATAATAAAAACCATCATTTAAAAACTGCATTTTGTGTTTACTTGTGTTATATTTGACTAATGGTTAAATGTGTTTGATGATCAGAAACATTTTGTGTGACAAACATGCAAAAGAATAAGAAATCAGGAAGGGGGCAAATAGTTTTTCACACCACTGTATATACAGTATATATATATATATAATACGAAATGTACATTTTGTTCTAAATGTATTTTTAATTTCCCAGATTCTACCTCCCACCAGCACATGGTTGTTGACCGCCCGATCCTGCCTGCAATACTGAAAATCATTCAGAAATCGTGAGCAATTGCATTGGGTCCCGCGAGTTCCGCAAGAGTGCAGACCTCTACCATAAAGATTGCTTGGGGCATCACAAATTTTAAAGTCAAACTCACTTATAACACTTATAACTACTCTGTTGCTTTGTTTTAGTGTGGACAGTTTTGATGGGTGCTAGGGGATCACTGGTAAAAGTTTGTGAAACAAATTTATTCATGCCTTTGTAGGCTATTCTTTCCATTTCAGATGGTTGCTATAAAGAAAAGTACAGGAATTTAATTTGATGTACACTTATAAAAGTGTTGAAAATTTTCACCCTCCCATTCAAATGTCTTAAATTTAAATGTTATGCCTTGTGATGGCATGCCTACCACTTTTTTAAGAACTTTAGGAAAAATATTGTCCAGAGTTAGTAGAATCTAAATAGGAATGGATGATAAACCAATTGATATTATGCACTGGACAAAATTCATCTTGCTGAATGGCTTTAGAAAGAAAGAGATTTACTGGTATGCTAAAAACTAGAAACATCTTGCAAACATATTTTATAGTAAAACGGGTCCTATCACAAAAGTTACAAATATGTGCATGCAAAAGTAAACTGGTAAATGCAGTGTTTCGTCCTCTGTTTTTGAGGCAATGAATAACTGCTACCAAATCCATTTGAGTAGCTGAGCGTTAACAAGCATTTTGACAGATAAAGAGGCGTCCCTGATTGCACAATTAATCATTAATGCATACATATAATTTCTTTTGAAGGAATACTATAAAAAGTATATATAAACAAATAATATCAGTATTATAATGGTTTAATTACTAAAGCATTTTGGAGACATGGAAAAGTTTTTGTCAAGAGGAAGATTTTTATTGAGTAGACTGTACTAATTTCTCTTTAATGTTTTAAATTCCTTTTTGTTACAAATGGTTAAAATAACAATCACTAATGAGTATGGTATTTTAAAGTTCTGTAATATTTGGTTGTATGTTTCTTTAGGTTAGAAAAGGAATATCGCAGAAAAATACAGTATTTTGCACTACTGTCAGACTTCTGTCATTTGAACATTTTCTCCTGCAATATAAATTTACAAATAAGAGCTGTATCATTACTTGTATAATGTAGGTTCAAATGTGAATTTTCATTTATAGTTACACTTACGTTGTGGTGTGAAATTTTGCATATAATTTGATAAATACTTTGTATGTCTTTATTTATTTGGTTAAGAACCCCCATCTCCTTTTTGAACTGAGTCTCTGAAATTTTATGACAGGGTTTGGGGAAGTACCTCAACCCAGCTTGGCAAGTGATTCTCTGCAGGATTGTCTCAGTCAACCCGAATAGGAAAGCCAGACTACATAGCTGGCAAACATCAGTTCAACAAATGATTTTGGGGGCAGGTGTGAAAGTTATTATGTACCCCCATTGGTCTGAAGTATTGGCTGCAGGATTTGGACACAGAATCTATAAATTGGCTTGCTTTACCCCTCTGTCTCTCTCTTAGATGTCGTGGTACATTTTCTGATGCAGCTAGACGGAAACAAGTTCGTCACGCTGCCACCAAATATTCGCCGAAAAATCCACAAGTTCATAGACACGCTGCCGCTAAATATTAGCAGGCAAATCCACAGGTTAATAGAACTTCTGTTTCTAGGTACGATCCCAATAATGAAAAGCAGCTCATACGAGAACAACAGGTTTGGCTCAAAAAAGTCGATTGTGGATTTGCGTATGACCCAAACATACATTATGAATCTGACAAAACAGTACACATTGGATCCATGGATGTTGACTGTGAGTATTGTCAAGCTCATAGGTGACATGCGAGTCTCCTGGTTTGTGCTGTAATGGTGGTAAAGTCTCTCTCACTTCTTTACATAAGCTTCCTAACCTTCTTGAGGGCCTGTTAAATGGCAAAAATCCTCGAAGTGAGCATTTCTTGAACAACATTCGAAAGTACAACAACACATTTCAAATGACGTCATTTGGTGCTAACCATATCGTTGAGGGAAATTTTATGCCTTCATTTAAAGTCCAGGGACAAGTGTATCACTTGATTGGCAGTCTTTTACCTATGCCGACTGAGGAACACAAATTTTTGCAAATTTATTTTGTCTGGGGCGATGAAAAGGAAGCACAAATGCGGTGCGCTAATGTTTCTGGAGTTAACACGCCCCTGGTGCAGCAATTACAAAAAATGCTGCATGATTGTAACACTTACATCCAAGACTTCCATTCCGCAATCGACAGTATTTCAGATGAAGACAAAGACTTCAAAGTTGTCATTCACGGCAACAAAAAACCATTAAATGCACACAAAGGCAGGTTTAATAAACGTGTAGTACGTCAAGTTGGTGTTGTCATTGTTTGACAAACGTTCGAGAATAGGGATATTGTCTTGAAAAGCAGAGACAATAAACTGCAATGTATTAAGTAAACCCACAGATCCTATGATGCACTTCAATATCCCCTCATGTTCTGCTGTGGTGAAGACAGCTGTTCTGTGTCTGTACCTCAAGTTCATGCTGCCAGTAAGTTACCTATAAAGAAAATCGTCTCTGCAGCAAACTTCTATTCATACCGACTTATGATCAGAGAACATCATGATAATACTATCCCTTTCATCTGAACTTTATTAAATTTTAAGGCAGTACTTCGCCGCGAAGCGCGGGTATTTTGCAAGTACAGGGGGTCCTCGGGTTACGACACAGTTCTGTTCCTACAACAGTGATGTAACCTGAATTTTGGTGTAAGTCGAAACACACCCTACCCTAAGTCACCTACCAATCCTAACACATTTGCAAAATCATAATCTAGAACATAAAAACAAAACTAAGCCACAGAAAAAGGAAAAGGACATAAATATACTGTACTGTAGCAACAGAAAAAATGAGTGTAAAAAAAAATCCTTACCTTTATTCCTTCTCACGTCTCAATTTTTTTAAGTTTTTATGGGAGTGAGCGTTGAAAACTCGAAACATTATATGTCGAGACATTGTAACCCGAGGACCCCCTGTATATAAGTAAATAGGAAGTAGTAGGATGGATTAATTATAAAATACAACATCAATAATCCACACTAATTTTTGCGGTCCAAAATGTTCTTGCACCAAAAAATGTGGCTCAATTAACCCTCTGACTCTCTACAGTGGGGTTGCAGCTCCCTTCCCATGAAGTTTACATTTACAGAGCCATCTTGTTTCCTAGGCAAGGAACTTATCTGCCATGGAAATTAATATGAAAATATTGTCAATAGTGACATTTCTATCATTTGTCTACAAATCGAGAATAACATTTATTATATATGCATTAATATATAAAATGTTAAGGGAACACTTAAATCACACATTGGTTCTCAATGAATGAAATATTCAGGTGGAAAAACCTTACTAATAATAGTAACAATGTGTAATTCGTTGAAAACAAAATGATATAACAATGGACAATGGAAACCACAATGACTAACCCACTGCGGGCTGGATTCAGTGTCACACTGAAAAGCAAACTCAAAAATTGAAATAAGAGGCTGATCCAACTTGTGTGAATTTCAGCATGGCAATTCATAATGTGACTCAGTAGTGTGTATGGCCCCCACATGCCTGTATGCACTTCCGACAACATCTGGGAATAAACCTGATGTGATGATGGATGGTGTCCTGGGGGATCTCCCTCCTGACCTGGATTGACGGTCTGTAATGTGACATGGCAACATCAGATGCACCGATACATTGTCCTGCACCAGATGGAACACAAGGCCCACTGCACTTGCATAAGGCATAACAATGGCTCTAAGGACTTCATCCCAGTACCTAATAGCAGTCAGGGTACCATCTGCCATATCCAAAAAAACAGAGTGAGCTGTCTTCCATTGTAGTTTTCTTCGCTTGTGGCTGGCTCCTTCCATAATAAGCCATCTCACGTGTTCCTCTTTTCCCATGTCCCACGTCAAATCGATGCTGGCCATGTACTTTGTATTCCAAGTTATGCACAATCATTGAAATGCAAATTTAGGTGAGTTTATATACATCTTTAGCTGATTGCAATAATTGGAGAGCTGACACTTTTCAGATTTGTCTATGATTTTTTGTGACATGTACTGAAACAATGGGAGTGATTATAAATGATATTGTTTGTATTATTATTGTGTTGTCATCTGGAGGAGAGAGAAAGAGGAGATTTAGATTTGGGCAGGTACATGCAATGACCTTTATGGCGCAGTTTGATTAGATTTTTTGAGGTAAAATGAATATGCTGGGAGAGAGAGTGATTCACACCTGGGGACCAACATTCAGTTGTGTTGCTTGTGGTAATGAGGGGTTTTTCTGTTTAAAAAACAAAGAATAATATCATTAATCATATTTTCTGAATAGAATTTCAGAGCTGCAATAACATGGACATTTGCAGTTTATTAATTTAAGAAAAGTCAAAGAAGGATGGGAGCATGACATATGCACTGATTTAAAATCAATTTGCATTGGTTGTGGTGTTTCTAGTCCTAAATAAAATTGAGTTTTTGTTTAATTTGCCATATGCATCTATTTTCTAGTCTTATCTATTTTCGAGTTGTAAAGGTTATCTCTTATGTCATAAATTTAAGTATTTTGATTGATTTTCTTTGCAAAGTGAAGATTAAGTTGACAAAATATTTTATTTTAACTTTTTAAAATATGAATTACACAGTATAGCAAAGAAATTCAGATTTTAATTATTATATTTCTTGTTTGGTGCAATAACATTTTTTCATATTTATTATTTTTATGTGTAATATATGTTTTTTTTCACAAAAGTAGTGTCTTTCTGTATCCAGCTGGAGTGGCGTTCGAAATTTTGTTGAAATTTTTTACAATTACAATAAAGGCTTTCAGTTTTATTAATGTTATGCAGAGAATTTAACACACAGTAAAGAGAGTTTGAAGAGTTGAAAATAGAAATTGGACATATCTTTGTTAATCAATATAATGACTCTAGGGGGGTATTTTCCGTACATTGCTTAAATCATCCGAGATCAGATGCCTCATCTTGGATGAGTTAATGCCGGTGAAACTCATCTGGGAAAAGTCCATTTTTCAAACGCAGCTGTGTAGTAGATTAGTATAGCTGGATCTAATCATCCGAGATGAATGCGCGTGCCTGCGCTGATTGAAAAGCCCATATACATTGAGTCTTGAAAACATGATCAGCAAGTCTTTGATAGGCTGCAACAAAATGACGAAAGAACAAGTGCAGTTTTTCCACACAAGTGGACCTTTTACTTGAAGGATATGAAGAATTTCAAGATTTAATATGCACAAGGGGGAACACTGCAAAAGCAGCTCAAACCAGAAAAGACGGCTGGCAATACAGTGATCCCTTGCTGTATCGCGCTTTGACTTTCGCGGTTTTGCTCTATCGCGGATTTTATATGTAAGCATACAGTATGTAAATGTATATTGCGGATTTTTCGCTGATTCGCGGATTTCTGCGGACAATGGGTCTTTTAATTTACGGTACATGCTTCCTCAGTTTGTTTTCCCAGTTGATTTCATACAAGGGACGCTATTGGCGGATGGCTTAGAAGCTACCCAATCAGAGCACGTATTACATATTAACCAAAACTCCTCAATGCTATAAGATATGCTTCCCGCGCGTTGCTTGATTGTTTGCTTATCTCTGCCTCTATCTCACCCTCTCTGACATTCTCTGCGCCTGACGGAGGGGGTGTGAGCAGAGGTGCTGTTTGCACAGAAGCTGTTTGCCTAGTGAATACGGACGCTCCTCTAAGAAATGCCGCTTTATCGAGGTGCGCCCAAAAGCACACTTATTGATTTTTGATTGTTTGCTTTAATCTCGCTCTCTCTCTGACGTTCTCTGCGCTTGACGGAGGAGATGTGAGCAGAGGGGCTTTTTGCACAGAGGTTGTTTGCTTAGAAGATACGGACGCTCCTGTAAAAAATGCTGAAAGGCTACCTTTGCATTGATCCCTTCATTGCCGCTGCTTTATCGCGGTGCTTGCATACTTAAAAGCGCAACAGCCCTATTGATTTTTCATTGTTTACTTTACTCTCTCTCTGACATTCTCCGCTCCTTATGCGCACTTTGAAGAGGAAGATATGTTTGCATTCTTTTAATTGTGAGAAAGAACTGTCATCTCTGTCTTGTCATGGAGCACAGTTTAAACTTTTGACTAAAGGGTGTTATTTCATGTCTAGAGGGCTCTAATAATGTTAAAAAACGTATTTAGAAGGTCGTGAACAGGTTTTCTATGCTCTAACTGCGAAAATATTAGATTTATAAATAAAGAATCCTACTTCGTGGAAATTCATTTATCTGTCTGGAGCGGATTAACCGCGATAAACAAGGGTTTACTGTATAACTGTGCGGAGAATATTTATAAACCGTGTGGGAGAGTTTCTAAGGGCTTAAAATATATAAAACTAACCATACAAACATATGGTTTCTACTTCGCGGATTTTCACCTATCGCGGGGGGTTCTGGAACGCAACCCCCGCGATCGAGGAGGGATTACTGTAATTGGCCGACAAATTAAACGTGTAAGTAGTGTGCATTGTACTTACTGAATGCAGCGTTTAATTTCCTATGTGTCAGATTAATTATTATTTAATATTTCATAATTCCAGATCAAACGTGAGCACAAGGAGAACATGGGAACTGGTTAAAGTGAAGTACAAGAATATACTTCAAACTGGTATATATTGGTATATATGTATTTAAAGAATTGTTGACATAAAGAATCATATCTATATATATAAAATTCTTTTTGCATTTGAAACGGAAATTACGTATGACCAGAGAACATATTATAATACAGGAACTAATCACTTCGTTTGTGGACGACATTTTTATATTGTCTTTACGAATTGTTATTATTTGTGTGAGAGTTATTTTACTGATATTGAAAAGAAATAAACACAAACACGCCGATCTATCCCATAGAAGTCCAACTTGCGTCGCCCTCTCCCAGGCCTCCTCTCTGGACTCCAGCGCTGAGCCGTCCACCGCCACACACGTTCTGACAGAGAAGTTTTATTTATTACTCCACATGACTGTCGCGGAAACTGCCACATTATAAGTTTTTTTTTTAATTGGCAGTACTTGATAGTAGAAGAGATGAGGAAAACAGCTTTGCATCTTTCTACTTTTTAAACATTTCAACTAGAAGTCAGTCAGACTAAAGGTAATCCAGAAGGACAAAAATCACTCATCACAAAGCACATGAAAAAGTATAAACAGACTTTAAAACCGAGTCCAATTTCTCTAGATGACTTAGTTAAAGCTGAAACAGAGCTTATCTATCTAAGTCAACAACAAGAATTTCCATAAGAATTAAAAGCTCTGAAGAAAAAGACTTGTGTTAAAAAGAACAGTCAAATCTATAAACTTGACCCGATCATACAAGATGGAATACTAAGAGTTGGAGGAAGACTCTGCAAAGCTGCAATGCCCGAAGAAGCTAAACATTCTGCAATTCTACACAAACATTCACATGTTGCTTCCCTCATATTGCAGCACATTCATAAACGTATCGGACATTGTGGGCACAACTACGTGCTCGCACAATAACGCCAGAAATACTGGATACCTCAAGCAAATTCAGTTATCAGAAAAATAATTTCAAAGTGCACAACGTGCAGAAGATACAATGCGAAAGTAGGCGAGCAAAAAATGGCAGATTGCCTAGCACCAAACCAACCACCATTCACTAATGTTGGAGTCGATTATTTTGGCCCCTACCTAGTCAAAAGAGGAAGAAGTCTGGTCAAAAGGTACGGAGTAATCTTCACATGTCTAACAACCAGAGCTGCGCACATAGAGATTGCACATAGCTTAGACATTGATTCTTGTATCCAAGCCATACTCCTATTTCCAGATAAAAAAGGACAAGTTAAAATCATGCGCTCAGACAATGGAACAAATTTTGTTGGAGCAGAAAGAGAGCTATGAAAAGCTATTAAAAAATTGGAACACAAAAAAATCAGTGACACTGTGATGCAAGAACAAATCAAATGGATTTTCAACCCACCATCAGCCTCTCATCAAGGTGGAGTGTGGGAAGGGCAAATCAGAAGC
Source organism: Polypterus senegalus (assembly GCF_016835505.1). Classification (NCBI taxonomy): domain Eukaryota; kingdom Metazoa; phylum Chordata; class Cladistia; order Polypteriformes; family Polypteridae; genus Polypterus; species Polypterus senegalus. The sequence goes on along the minus strand of NC_053156.1, from coordinate 89,081,898 downwards.
ATAAGAAAGATTTTAAATTCAACACTAAATCAACAAACACTCGATGATGAAAACGTTCCTACAATGATGTGTAGAGTGGAATCAATACTCAATAACAGACCCCTTACAAAGACTTCAGATGACCCAAATGATTTGGAACCACTCACACCCAATCACTTGTTATTATTGAAGACAAAACCTGAAATACCACCTGAACACATTTCAGAAAATGAACCATACCCAAGAAGACGCTGGAAACAAATTCAACACATGGCTGATTTGTTTTGAAAAAGATGGACAAAAGAGTATTTGCCGATACTTCAAGAACATCAAAAATGGCTTGCACCAAGAAGAAATTTCGAATCAGGGGACGTTGTTCTAATTGTAGACAAAACTACACCTCCCAATTTCTGGGTAATGGGCCGAGTCATCAAGACAATGCCAGATGCTAAAGGTGCAGTCAGAAGAGTTTATGTGCAAACCAAAACCAGCACACTGGACAGAACCGTAAATAAACTGTGCCTGCTTCAAGAAACAGCCAATGTTTGAAATATGACATTTTTAAAATGTTTATTTGCAGTGTTATTGCTAGTGATTTGAAAAGAATAGTTAATATAAAAGTAATTTTCTCATATTGAAGTAAAGTACAGTAATTGTCTCCGTTCCTGCATAGCCAATTATCAGCCAGAAATGTAAGAGCCAATCTAGAAAGTTAAAGTTTTGAGTTAAACTCATATTAATGTTTGCTTAATTTGAATAGAATATACATTTCTTTCATAGTCATAACTTAGTATAGTCTTTTCCCCCTATAAGTTAGCAAGAGATAAAACCTTCTTATTATAACTGAGAAACTGTGATAATAAACTCAGTTGTTGTTTAGAATAGGCCCCAGTACATAGGGACTTAGAAGACTTATTTTAAACCTAGAAATGGGATAAGCATACAGTTTTCTGACTGTTTTGAAATGGTTCAGAAATATTAAGTAAATAGTAACAATTTGAGATGTAACAAGATTAAGCTTAGAATTTAACTTTTCTTAATATTATTTTTTCCTTTTTTGCTATTTTAATTTTTCTTTTTTTGTTTGAAATGTTTTACTTTAAATCTTAACTGAACTTTAAAAAACGAAGATATTTTGTCTGTGGAATCATTTCTGCGCGTCAGGCGTTTGTTGAATACCATTTTTTTTGATTTGAAGCTGCTGAACTTTGGTAATTTTGGGAAAACGCAGCTACAGGTATTTTTTAAAAAGAATTTCCTCCAGGAGCAATAAAGGATCTTGCCAATCGCGCAAAACCCTCTCTATATGAAATTCTCTTCTTATAATTTGCACACGGATATCAATTGATCGCTCATTCATGAACGGTGAAGCCATGACTGAATGAATTCCACACTGATTAAGTGTGTAAGCTAATCCTTGTTTACATAGAACAAACCTGCTCTGGGAAGGTTTGAGGATGTGGATGTGCTGGTATGACAACATATCCAGCAAGAGTTTTGAAAAACCGACAGATCAAGGATCATGCCAAATCGTCAACAGTTACATCCGGCTAAACGAGTAATCCACGTACGAAAAATACCCCCTAGTTCTATCATAACAGTGCTGTTTTTGTTTGTAATTCTTGTTAATATTTTGCTAAAATGTGTTAAAACCTATCTTAAATGAATATCTGTAGTATATAGCAACCTTTCTAACTATCTACGTATATACATTTTTCTTTCATTGATTGTAATATCCACTCAGACATTGCTACAATTGTGGTAACTTTGGCTCTCTAACGTTTCTTTCAAGCTTCTCCTTAAATAGTAGTCTCAAACCAGCAAGTGCTTTCATCCAAGAATAATGTGTGTAAATTTAGTTTATCTTAAAAAAATGTGCTTTAAACATTCCCAATTTATATATTTTTTGGTTATTAGGTCATCACAACATTTTCAGAAGCTGAAAGAGCATATTAAGCAGTATCCTGTATGCTTACACACACTGCTACCCAGATTCCACTATGCACACCCTAAGTAAACAGTTTTCGTACACCATACTGTAAAATTCTCTGTCTTTCACATGGCTGTTCTATTTCCATTTACAATTTTTAAAGGTGAAAAGAGTGAGATTAGCTTTTTTGACCTCATGTCACAGTTTCTAGCTTCTGAAAAAGAGTATATAATAAGCATATTTTGAATTTTCCTGTTTCACTTTAAAGCAATATCTTGATATAATTGTGAATTCAATCCATTATTTTTTTAGGTTGTAATAGTTTGAAAATGTATTATTTATCAGTATTTGTAGCCTGATGTTTCATTTTATAATTTTAGTTTTCCAAAAAACTTACTTGAAATTCATTGCTAAATGAGTCACTACTCCCTGCATTAAATATGACAGCACTGACTGTGTTAACTTGACTGCTGCTTGTTCAATCTCCTTTGTTTCAAGCTTGTCAAATGCAGTATACAACAGAGATCTCAATCAGATGTGTACTTCAAAAAAACAACATTTATTTATAGAGCAAATATTCATACAAAGACAATGTAGCTCAAATTGTTTCACAGGCATCAGAATAGACAATAGAAAAAATATACAGTGACAACAACTATAAATAAAGTTGGCTTTCTGATTCATATAAAGTTGAGGTAACATCACTCTCAGAAGTCGCTGCTGTCTAATTTCTCCGGCTTATGAGGCCACAAAGATGCCATCTCACAATACGGCAAGCAGGAAATTGATGTGTTTAGAGTTTGTTTCTTCAAATCATTAGGGGATACCATGTTCTGGGATGGCATTGGTGTTGCAATATATACAGTATTTAAGGATAATTTTGTTGTATGGAGATTTGTTACATTTGGCTGATTCATTCTGATATAATTCAGGTGATTTGCTTCGGTCTTTACATAAGCATCCATTATATATTGCTGTGTTAGTTTTCCAGCATTATGAATAGGGTTAAACCTGTCAGCTCTCAGAGCAAGCCGGTAACAATAATATTCTCTTTGTGTAATGCATTTTCTCTTGTCTGTATGGTTTTGCTTTTGCCATTGCCTTTCCACAGAACGCTGAGCTTTAGGGCTATTTACAGTATATTGATATGCATATTCAAAGAGGCATAATTCTGGGCAGAGACGGGGCGGAATAGCAGGCGCGTGCACATGCGTTAATTTTCACACTGACCAGGATTTATGTAGTGGAAGAACATGGAAGTTGGTGTTTGCACAGATTATGCATCTGGATATTTTTGTGCGTAAGCACATTTCTGCTTTTGTCCGTACGCCATGTTATAGTGTGAATTCTTCGCACTGCATTATGCATGATGCCCCTGGTCTGGTTTGTGGGTCTTTTGGAGGCCATTCACTCTTTTCACCTTGTTTGTGTTACCTCAGGAACTTTGTTGTCTCCATTCTCCATAAAAACACAAGATTAAACTAGTTTCTTAGTTATCACTATAAACAACATAAATAACAGACAAAAAATATTTAATTATGGGTAGAGAGTTCCTTTAATATACATGCTCTCTTAACTTGAGTCATATGATGGACAATCTGTGGCCATGTGTGTATTATGCACATTCAGATTCTATCTTATTAGCACAAAATGTACTTCAGGTTGATGAGCTTTTCAAGCCCTAATGCATTATTTCCTCAAAATATTGCAGAGGCTTTTAATGATTATCTAATCTGAAAATAGTTTGAACAACAAAAATGCAAAGCTTTGACCTCATGTTTCATCTCTTCAGTTGCTAAGACTACATTGGATTCTTTTCTATTTATATATTATTCTGCTATCCAGTGAAATCTTACATCTACATTTTTTGAAATAATTGTGTTACTTTGCAAATCAGTGGGTTTAAACCATCACTGTTTTCAAAATAAGGCACAGAATAGATAATTCAAGTGCAAAACAACTGGAAATTAAACAGGGCCAAAAATGATAGATAGTTATTGTTATAGGCTGACTGTGGCCTAGTGTCCCTTAAACTGGATTTATCTCCTCTCTTGCCCACCTTCACAGCAACACTTTTTTAATTTCATATCCACATACTTGATTCTGCCCTTTTTCTTATAGATCTTTTCATTCCACTCACAAGCATTCACAAACCCTGATATGCTGCTAAAATGTAAATTCCAACAGGTAAGAGTGATAAAAAGGGACTCTTTCTTTCTTAAATTGCATTTCCTTAGGACACCTCACTGGTGTCCACAGCCAACTGCAAAGCCCTATGATGCATACAAAGATGGCAGCTCCAACCAATTCGCATCCTACTGACCATTTATTTGGTTGAGAGGAGTTTCCTTCCTTTTTCCAAATTTAAGCGGGAGTCTATCAATGTTCTACTGTCTTTAAACTTAGTTATTTAATTATTTTGCTGTAACTAGCAATTACTAAAGAAATATTTTAGAAAAACATGCACATTGAGTAGGGTGGGTTTGTCTGTTGTGTCCATTACAACTGTAAAAAGCTCCAGAACAGTTTGTCTCCTGTATTGGAAAGGTGACTCTGAAATTGTTTGATACACCAGATCAGAATGAGATTCTAGTTTAAACAACAAGATATTAATATTTTTTTAATTTTTTTTACTCTTTCTTGTATCTCTCTGTATTGTTCTTATTTCCGCTGAAGGTTTAGTATCAGAAGAATACATTTTTTTTTACCTTCCATCAGCTTGTTGCCAATGATACAATACAATACAATTTATTTTTGTATAGCCCAAAATCACACAAGAAGTGCCGCAATGGGCTTTAACAGGCCCTGCCTCTTGACAGGCCCCAAGCCTCGACTCTCTAAGAAGACAAGAAAAAACTCCCAAAAAAAACATTGTAGGGAAAAAATGGAAGAAACTTTGGGAAAGGCTGTTCAAAGAGAGACCCCTTTCCAGGTTGGGCGTGCAGTGGATGTTAAAAAGAAGGGGGTCAATACAATACAATACACAAAACAGAACAAATCCTCAATACGGTATAAAAATAAAAATATTAGAAGTATGGAGCAGAATTTAACAGTAGATGATATCACATAATATGATTTGGATTTGTTTAGAGTCCTTGAGACCTCATCCATCAAGCTGCCTCCTCCATTTGGCCATTCCACAGCTGAAATAGCACTAATTCGATGAAAGGACCCCTTTTTCCCATGATTCCTGCGATCCTCCATCAGGAATGACTTTACTTTAGGCAGGCAAAACAACTTGGCAGGTGGGCCGTGGCACCATATGCCACATTTGAGTACCGAGAAGAGATACAGAATAAGTGAGGGTTAGTATCAAATTATAACTATCATGTTACTTATGTTTTAGTGCTAATGACTAACAACAGAGATGCGGTCTGTACAGTTAATCAGCAGCTCTAGTCAGGATATGCTAAACTGAAGTAGTGAGTCTTCAGCTGGGATTTAAAAGCTGAGACAGAAGGGGAATTTCTTATAATAGCAGGCAGACCATTCCACAGTTTAGGGGCCCTGTAACTAAAAGCTCGACCTTCCACTGTTATTTTATTAATCCTTGGACTCATAAGCAGACCGGCATCTTGAGATCTTAATGCACGCTCTGGTTTGTAAGTCATGATAAGTTCAGACAAGTAAGCCGAACCTTGGCCATTTAATGCTTTATATGTTAAAAGGAGGATTTTGAAATCTGCCCCAAACTTAACCGGTAGCCAGTATAAGGATTTAAGAACTTGAGTTATGTGTTCCTATTTTCTTGTTCTTGTAATAATTCTTGCAGCAGCATTTTGGATTAACTGGAGGCTGTATAAAGAACAGTTTGAACATCCAGTGAACACTGCATTGCAGTAGTCAGTCCTACTAGAAATAAATGCATGAATTAATTTCTCAGAATGAATGTGACAATGAGGTCACCAAATGACACCATCTAGCCCTCTCTGCTGTTAAATCAACTGCTTACCACAGACTAATGTGCCGTGATTCAATGTCTTCAATGATGTTATCAATCCAGCATTTTTGTTGTCGTCCTGTAGATCTTCTTCCTGTTATGTTGCAGTGCATGACTCTTTGTGATAGTCATCTTCCATCCATTCTGTTCAAACAACAGGAATCGTTGCTTGCGAATTCGTTCACTTAGCATTTGTTCCTGCTGTAGTTTGTTTCTTACGTCTTTGTTTCTTATTCGGTGCATTCTAGTTACTTTAAGAAGCCTCCGTAGCCAGCTCATTTCTGCGACTTCTATTCTTGTTTCAACGTCCTTTCTTAGGCACCAGCATTCTGATCCGTACAACAAAACTGGAATAACCAATGTTTAATACATTGTTACTTTTTTACTGTTTGCTATATTCTTGGATTTAAACAATTTGTTTAGTTTTTCAAATACTGCAGAAGCTAGTCAGATTCTTCTCTTGATATCCAATGTACAACTTCCTTCTTGGGATATCAGGCCTCCCAGGTAGACAGATACTTTCATCTGTTCTAGATCTTCTCCAAGGTTTATTTTCAGTCATTGTGCATTTGACTTACTTATTGTCATTGTTTTTGACTTGTTGATGAGTAGCCCATATCTCCTGTTAGTGGTGTCAATTTTGTCAGTAAGCAATTGCAACTGTTCATCTATCTCAGTGATGAGATCTATGTCGTCAAAGAATCCAAGGTTATTTACCATTTCACCCTTGATCTTTACACCTGCCTCAATTACTTCCATAACCACCAGGATTGAATAGGTACGGAGACAAGTTGCAGCCTTGTCTCACTCCTACTGTTACTTGGAACCATTCCATTAGTTCAGCATCCACACAAACTGCACCAAATGATTTACTGTATAGGTCTTCTAGTAGTTGGATCAGGTGTTCCGGTATACCATATGTTGTGTGTATATGCCATAGCCCATCCTGCCACACGCTGTCAAACACCTACTTGAAATCAATGAAACTATTATATAGTGTACGGTTTTATTCACAAAGTTTTTCTGCTAGCTGTCGGAATCCCACGTGTTCTTCAGACATAACATTTTCCACATGCTGTTTAAGTCATTGCTGTAGCAATTTGGTGTTAACCTTTCCTGATATGCTAAGTAAACTGATGCCTCTGTAGTTGCTACACTCTTTTTTGTCACTTTTCTTCAATCAATCAATCAATCAACATTTATATAGCACATATTCATACGAAAAAATGTAGCTCAAAGTGCTTTACAAAATGAATAGAAAAATAGAACACACAATAAAAAATAAACATAAGTCAACATTAATTAACATAGAATAAGTAAGGTCCGATGGCCAGGGTGGACAGAAAAACAAAAAACTCCAAAGCTGGAGAAAAAATAAAATCTGTAGGGGTTCCAGACCATGAGACCGCCCAGTCCCCTCTGGGCAATCTACCTAACAAACAGTCCTCTTTGTATTTAGGGTTTTCATAGAAGGACCTGATGATGATGGTCAAGTAGACTTCTGGCTTTCAGTCCATCAATGTTGGTGCATCATGATGCTTTGAGTAGGTGGTGGTGGCGCAGGAAAAAGAAACAGAAGAGAGAGTTGGGGTCAGCACCGATTTTAGAGCCACTATGAATAGTTATTGTGATGAATTGAACATACAGAGTATCAGTATTAAGTTAAAGTGAAGTTATGAGAAGGCCATGTTAAAGTAATGTGTTTTCAGCAGTGTTTTAAAGTGCTCTACTGTATTTGCCTGGCGAATTCCTATTGGCAGGCTATTCCAGATTTTAGGTGCATAACAGCAGAAGGCCGCCTCACCACTTCTTTTAAGTTTAGCTTTTGGAATTATAAGGAGACACTCATTTGAAGATCTAAGGTTACTATTTGGAATATAATGTGTCAGGCATTCCGATATATAAGATGGAGCGAGATTATTTAAGGCTTTATAAACCATAAGCAGTATTTTAAAGTCAATCCTGAATGACACAGGCAACCAGTGTAGTGACATCAAAACTGGAGAAATGTGTTGGATTTTCTTTTCCCAGTTAGGATTCTAGCAGCTGCATTCTGCACTCGTTGCAAATGATTTATGTCTTTTTTGGGTAGTCCTGAGAGGAGTGCGTTACAGTAATCTAGTCTACTGAAAACAAAAGCGTGAATTAATTTCTCAGCATCTTTCAATGATATAAGAGGTCTAACTTTAGCTATGTTTCTTAAGTGAAAAAATGCTGTCCTAGTGGTCTGATGAATATGCGATTTAAAATTCAGATTACAGTCAACAGTTACCCCTAAATTTTTTACTTCCGTCTTAACTTTTAATCCTAGTGCATCAAGTTTATTTCTGATAACCTCATTGAATCCATTATTGCCAATTACTAAAATTTCAGTTTTCTCTTTATTTAGTTTGAGAAAATTACTATTCATCCATTCAGAAATACCAGTAAGACATTGTGTTAGTGAATCGAAAGAGTCGGAGTCATCAGGTGCTATTGATAAGTACAGCTGTGTGTCATCAGCATAGCTGTGGTAGCTCACGTTGTAACCTGAGATAATCTGACCTAACGGAAGCATGTAGATTGAGAAAAGCAGCGGACCCAGGATAGAGCCTTGTGGAACACCATATCGGATATCATGTGTCTTTGAGATTTGATTACCACAACTCACAAAGAATTTTCTCCTGCCAGGTAGGATTCAAACCAATTTAAGACACTGCCAGAGAGGCCCACCCATTGACTAAGGCGATTTCTAAGAATATTGTGATCAATGGTGTTAAACGCAGCACTCAGATCTAAGAGGATGAGAACAGATAAATGACCTCTGTCTGCATTTACCTGCAAGTCATTTACTACTTTAACAAGTGCAGTTTCTGTGCTGTGATTTGTTCTGAAGCCTGACTGAAATTTATCAAGAATAGCATGTTTATTGAGGTGGTCATTTAACTGCATAATGACTGCCTTCTCTAGAATTTTACTTAAGAAGGGCAGGTTAGATGGGTCTAAAATTTTCAAAGGCAGAGGGTCAAGATTATTTTCTTGAGCAGGGGTTTAACTACAGCAGTCTTAAGACAGTCTGGAAAGACCCCGTATCTAATGACGAATTAACTATGTCCAGAATATTGTCAATTAGCATGTCTGATATTTCTTTGAAAAACCTGGTTGGTATTGGGTCAAGGTGGAGGGTTTCAGTTGAGAGATTATACTATGTAATTCAGGTAAATCTATCCTGGTGAAAGCATTTAATTTGTTTATAATGGAGTACCGGGGCTTTGGAGGTTCTGCAGTGTTGGGGAGATATACTATGTTATCTCTAATATCATTAATTTTTTGATTGAAAAATACAGCAATGTTCTCACAGGTTTCACTGGAAGTATTCTGGGGCATTCCTTTGTGTTACCTGGGTTTAACAGTAGATCAATTGTAGAAAATAAGACTCTGGGATTACTAGCATTGTTATTTATAATATTAGAGAAATAGCAGCCCTCTCAAGGCGGACTGTGTTATTGTATTCTGTTATTTTAACCTTCAATATCTCATAATGGATAGTTAGTTTAGTTTTCCTCCATTTACGCTCAGCTCTACGACATGTTCTTTTTAAATCAGACACTCTTTGGGTCTTCCATGGAATAACAATACTAGAAGATTTTTAACTGTCTTTTCAGGTGCAACTATGTCAACAGCAGCTCTTACTTTAGAATTAAAGTTTTCCACTTTACTATTTACATTATCCTCGCTATTATAGTTGGCATTATAAACGGACTGATTGCTTAGAATAGTTGTAAGCTTTAAAGCTGCTGATGAGTCAAAGAACCGTTTTTTAACAAAATGCTTCTCATGCTTCTATCTTTATTTCAATATTAAATAGTAGAAGGAAATGGTCTGATAGACCAATATCAATGACCTGCTTTATATCAACTTTAAGTCCTTTAGTAATCACTAAGTCTAACGTATGACCTGCTTTATGTGTAGGCTGATTAACGAGCTGCTTCAAATCAAAAGAGTCCATGAGGTTCATGAATTCCTTTACCTTTTGGTCACACTGATTGTCGACATGAAAGTTAAAGTCGCCGACTATTAAGAGTGTCATAGTTTGTAACTAAAATTGACATTAAGTCAGAGAATTCCTCAAGGAAAGACGCGTTATATTTAGGAGGTCTATACACGGATAATACTAGAATGTGAGAATCTCCATGAATAACAACGGCGAGATACTCAAAGGACTTAAATTTACCAAAACTAACATCTTTACATTTTAACCGGCTCGAGTAAATGTTTGCCAATCCGCCCCCCTTTTTCCCCTGGCGGTCTGCACGAGTAAAACTGTAATCTGGAGGCGTAGATTCGATTAAAACAGCCGTGCCATTTGAGTTAAGCATAGTGCCATATTTAATGTTTCTGAAGGGCAGAGCTGAATTTTATGCGTGTTATTGGTAATCGGAACAAAAATTAAGTTATTTTTGTTAACGCCGTCTCTGTGTGTACTTTTATGTAATCTACAATCCGTTTTTATAGTCTTAATGCAGTGTTGATCTGAAGTAGTAATTTCAATTAAATTATTGGTGTTTATGCCACACTGCCTAGATTTTTTACGTGCATTAAGATTTGTTATTAGATTATTAATTGTTGTGCACTTTAACAGAAGACTCTGTTAAGCCATTATGTCCTATCAAAGCAGTAGCATTACATAAGGGGTTAAAAGTAGAAGTAGACAGTCAAGATAGACGAATTACCTTAGCGATGTTTTCGGAGAGGACCTGGGCGCCAAATCTATTCGGATGCAGTCCATCCCGCTTGAAGAAGCGCAGCCTTTTCCAAAAAAGATCCCAGTTGTCTATAAACCCGATGTCTTGATTCTCGCAGAAGCCTCTCAGCCAGTTGTTTAAACCCAGCAGACAACTGTAGTATTCATTCGATCGTCTGACGAGAGGTAGTGGACCCGAGATGAAAATTTTTGCGGATGGGGTCCTCTCCTTTGTGTCTTTAACTAGTGCTGCGAAGTCAGCCTTTTTGTCGTTTATGCCGGTGTGTAGAATGATGGATCCAATTGCCCTCTTGTGCTTCTGGTAGAAGGTCGGCGCCCGGCTCATCACATCTCGAACTCGAGCACCGGGAAAACAAGAAACAAAGGATTTTCAAATAGGGACACGTGATATTCAGGTTTCGTACAATCGAATCACCTACCACGATTACATCACCTGGGGTTGAAGGCAGACTGGGGACGCGGAGAGGGTCGAATCGGTTCTGGATTTGAATGCTCGCCTGTGCCGATGGAGGTGTTCTAGCCTTGAACCCCCGCCTGCAAAGCTGAAGTCTTCATCAGCATTGTCGTTGCTCCTACGAGGCGCGTGGGTGAAGCTTACTTGCCCTTGGACTTGAGCGGCACGAGGTGGGGTTGATGTTTCGCCGACTTCAGTTGTTGGGTGTGGTTTGTCCAGCAGCCGAGTTTTCAAGTCTCTGAGGTACCTTCGTCTGGACAGGAGTTTCTGAATCTGTTTGTCGAGTGCCTGGAGTTCTTCGACGATGACGACGATGAAAGAAAGAGAGAAAGACTTGTGACGTTAGCTCGCAATCTTGTAGATTGGTACTATGATTGCTTGTGGTGTAAATCAATCATATATTTTATATTTAAAATTTTTGGAATATTTTGGGAAGGATTAAAATTAATTTATGTTTTGTCACAGTCCGTGCCATTAACAGACTTTGTCTACAGTGCATGACGTGTAATGTTATCAACAAGATGTTTTCAGCACCTTGCATGTTCTATCATCTGAGATTTAGCAGATATTTCAACGAGAAAACAAACAGACATAATTAGTATATAACATGAGACATAAAACCAAGGTCATGACTCTCTATGGTCATTAAAGATCCCTGGGCATCTTTCAAAAACAGTAGGGTTTATCCCATTTCCTGGCTAAACTGCTCATCATTGCCCAGTCCATTATGGCTGCCTAATCATCCCATCTCTAACTGGCCATCTCTTGCACCCCTTCACTACCTAATAGCTCATGTGTGGGTACTGGCAAAGTAATGCCTGCTGTGGGTGCTACATATTGATGGTGGTTGAGGTGGTTTCACTCTGTCTAATTGCTTTAAGTAGCAAAAAAAGCACTACATAGATGTAATTATTTATTATTATTATTACTTTTTTCTTGCTAAAAGTCTTTGTAACAGTCTGGGTTGACTGCACCCTCCCTGGCTGCTTCCAGGAGCCTTTTCAACCCATAACTGTTAATAGTCATGTACCAAGATGAGCCAAGCAAATGAAGACACACACATTCAGCAAGGGGTTGGTGCAAAAAGTGACAGTGCCTTAAAATTTAAATTCAATCCAAACAAAGTGCAATTAGTGCAGTGCTTCACATTTTTCCGTAAAATAATTAATAAAATCAGTGCCAAAGTGCAGGTTAAAACATCCATTAAATAATTTTATTAAAACAATGTTAAAATACAAGGGCAAATATTTTATCCTTAAAAACCACAAGCCTTGTTTCTTTCATCTAAAATCTGACTTCTCCGCAGCTTACCCTTTTCGGATTCCACAGCATGAGGAGATATCAACCAACAGAGAGAGGCGTCCCTGTTGCCTGTCCATCAGTATTTACAGGGAGTCAAACCAAGCTTTGCACCTTGCTTATTCTCTTGCAAAACTCTTCCATGGTAGCCTCCTGAACACGTTGCGCTCGCCATTTTCCACACTCACATCGCGATGTATAAAAAATAACTTGGTGTAAAACATTTTCATGCCAGATCAATCCCTTGCGATGCACGTTCTCCACTCGGTTTTGCAAACTGGAGGCATCCAGAGTCAAAGCAGTGCTACTGTTCCTCTGTGGCATCCTTGTATTTTTTTGACTCACATCCCTGATGTGGCTTTATCAAATACCCTGAAATTAACCGCATATCGTTTTTTAGTTAAATGCATCTGATCGTAATCAGTCTGTAATCATATAATAGTGCACCAAATGGCCAAACTATTCCAAATACCATAGCCACTTTAGCATTGTTACTATCAGTGCGCCACTCAGAGTATTTCACCCCAGTGTATCTGAGTGTGAAATCACATGTCTACAGCAGCTAATCGGAAAGCTCAATAGCAGATTGTGTCAAGAGCGGGGAGAAATATCGGGGTACAGCATCTAGCACATGCTGCCTCAGCCATGGGCACAGTCTATTTGAACACTTCCCATTCAGCACATGCTTCAGAGCATTTCCTGTATGGACCTTGCGGTTCAAAAACAGTTTTATCCTAAGCGCTATAAACACACTCAATCAGTCCATCAAGTGCTCCCTGTAGAACTGTTTGTACTTATAAGTACAATTGCCTCACTGTAAACTTGCATTACAGTTGTAATATTGCACAACCTGAGCCACTTATGCTTTCATATTGTATTTTTTTCACCATTTTTATCCTATTATTATTATTGTTGTTGTTATTTTATCATTTTATAGGAAAATAAGCTTATGGAGGATTTCAATATTGAATCTCATTGTACCGTACAATAACAATAAAGGAATTCAATTCAATTGAGAGCGCGTTTTTACAGATGATTACGACTGGCTTCTAATTTGACTTAGATTTCCAGGCACTGTCTTCGTGGAGCTCTTGATATTATTTTAAAGATGAAATGCATTAAAGTATATGTATTACATTATAGAGATACATTTTTAATTTCATTTAAATAATGTATACTATTATTTAACGTGTGGAAACAGTAGACAGCGCTAGTGATGAGCTGGCGCCTCGTTCAGGGATTGTTCCTGCTTGCTGGGGCTGGCGCAACCCTGGATGGATAGATGGATAGAATAATTAAACATGTACTACAAAGATATTTCAATGTTCCTTAAAAGTTTTGAAGAATCAGCATTCTAAGCTTACAGATGGCTTAACATTTATTAAAGTGCTGATTGTGTGGCAATTGGTTATTTGTAGAAAGAGAAGGAAGGACAGGAATCGGGGGTTAGTATATTTGAATGAGACTGTACTGCTGTAATAAATTAATTTATTGAAGGTCATGCAGGGGGCAGCAAGCATCTTGCGGGAGGCACAAACAACCTCTGGAAGGGACGCTAACTCATCGCTACCACTGTGCCAACGTGTCTCAAAGTTTTATACATGCTTTCATTTCTATCATCATGAAAATGATATCAAGTATACATCTTAGTATTTACATTGTTCAGGGAGATATAACATCAGGAATGTAATGTTTTCTGTGTCCTTTCGGCACAGAGATTCACACACGTAAGAGTACATTGGAAACGAAGCATTTAATGTGCGACTTCAGTTACAATGGGATTTGAGAAACTTTTAAATTAAAAGATTTAAAGATGAAGTTTATGACGTTCTACATTAATGACAAAATAAACTACGTGATTATAGTGGAAATTTCAACCTTTTTTTCACACTGTGTCCCAGTTTTTTTCTTTTCTCTATACCCTAATATGCTTCCATATGACACTCAGAAGATGGGCTACTTTGATATCTGACCACGTCTTATTTATTTCGGGCACTGTGCAACTTTCGATTAACTTCCTTTGGTTGTTTATATCACTGCTTAAACCAACAATTAGTATGTTTTTCCTTGCCTCTAATTGGTATTCACTGAAATTCTTCTTTTTCCCTGTTCTTTTGCCATTGTCTTTTCACAGAACGCAAAACATAAGGAGCTATTTATATTGATTTGCATATTCAAAGAGGTGTAATTCTGGGAGGAGCCGGAGTGGGGCCACAGGTGCGTGATGAACGTTATTTTTCACTCTGACCGGGATTTATGGAGCGGAAGAACGTGGAGGTTGGTGTAAGCACCTAGATTTATGTATCTGGATTTTTTTGTACGTATGCACATTTCTGCTTTTGTCCTTATGCCATGTTTTAGTGTAAATTCTACGCACGTTGTTATGCATGAGGCCCTTGGTCACTCCTGCTCCAAAAAAATGCAGGAGCAACATAAATATCTGACTAAACATAAACAATAATTCTGTTTCATTATGTTTGCAAAAATTCTGCTCTTCCTCAAGCCTGAGTCACTCTATGCGCCTAGAAATTAGGTGTTTCTCATACTATGTGGTGAATCACCAGATCATCTAAATAAACTGTGTGCTACTTACAACAAGGCTTCAGTAAAGTTTCAAATGAAGAACATACAGTTAGGTCCATAAATATTTGGACAGAGACAACTTTTTTCTAATTTTGATTCTGTACATTACCACAAGGAATTGTAAATGAAACAACTCAGATGCAGTTGAAGTGCAGACTTTCAGCTTTAATTCAGTGGGTTGAACAAAAAGATTGCATAAAAATGTGAGGCAACTAAAGCATTTTTTTTAACACAATCCCTTTATTTCAGGGGCTCAAAAGTAATTGGACAAATTAAATAACTGGAAATATAATGTTCATTTCTAATACTTGGTTGAAAACCCTTTGCTGGCAATGACAGCCTGAAGTCTTGAACTCATGGACATCACCAGATGCTGGGTTCCCTCCTTTTTAATCCTCTGCCAGGCCTTCAGTTGCTGTTTGTTTGTGGGCCTTTCTGTCCGAAGTTTAGACTTCAACAAGTGAAATGCATGCTCAATTGGGTTAAGATCAGGTGACTGTCTTGGCCATTCAAGAATTTTCCACTTCTTTGCTTTAATAAACTCCTGGGTTGCTTTGGCTGTATGTTTTAGGTCATTGTCCATCTGTATCATGAAATGCCGCCCAATCAATTTGACTGCATTTAGCTGGATTTGAGCAGACAGTATGTCTCTGAACACCTCATTCGGCTTCTTCTGTCCTGTGTCACATCATCAATAAACACTAGTGTCCCAGTGCCACTGCCAGCCATGCACACCCAAGCCATCACACTGCTTCCACCGTGTTTTACAGATGATGTGGTATGCTTTAGATAATGAGCTGTTCCACGCCTTCTCCATACTTTTTTCTTGCCATCATTCTGGTAGAGGTTTATCTTGGTTTCATTTGTCCAAAGAATGTTTTTCCAGAACTGTGCTGGCTTTTTTAGATGTTCTTTAGCAAAGTCCAATCTAGCCTTTCTATTCTTGAGGCTTATGGGTGGTTTGCACCTTGCAGTGCACCCTCTGTATTTACTTTCATGCATTCTTCTCTTTATGGTAGACTTGGATATTGATACGCCTACCCCCTGGAGAGTGTTGTTCACTTGGTTGGCTGTTGTGAAGGGGTTTCTCTTCAAAATGGAAATGATTCTGCGATCATCCACCACTGTTGTCTTCCATGGACATCCAGGTCTTTTTGTGTTGCTGAGTTCACCAGTGCTTGCTTTCTTTCTCAGGATGTACCAAACTGTAGATTTTGCCACTCGTAATTTTGTAGCAGTTTCTCGGATACGTTTTTTCTGTTTTCACAGCTTAAAGATGGCTTCTTTCACCTGCATGGAGAGCTCCTTTGACCGCATGTTGTCTGTTCACAGCAAAATCTTCCACATGCAAGCACCACACCTCAAATCAACTCCAGGCCTTTTATCTGCTTAATTGATAATGACAGAACGACGGACTTGCCCACACCTGCCCATGAAATAGCCTTTGAGTCAATTGTCCAATTACTTTTGAGACCCTGAAATGAAGGGATTGTGTTAAAAATGCTTTAGTTGCCTCACATTTTTATGCAATCGTTTTGTTCACCCCACTGAATTAAAGCTGAAAGTCTGCATTTTAACTGCATCGGAGTTGTTTCATTTAAAATTCATTGTGGTAATGTACAGAACCAAAATTAGAAAAAAGTTGTCTCTGTCTAAATATTTATGGACCCTGTATATTAAAATAACCTTTCTCTAATTTTGACAACCACATTCACTGCTTCTTCTTTACTGAATTAATAATGAGCATTTTATATCTGCCATGATTCTGCTTATTTATATTATGTATTATTTGTTTAAAATCCCTTTTATGTATTTTTGTTAATATTTGTTTACGTAATGTCTACAATTCTTCATTGTTGTGCAGTTATGTTTCTATGTGTTGCAATGTGTTCTTTCAGGTCCCTTGTGTTTTATGGGAGGTTCACCCAAGAGGCAGGGCCACTTGTTTTTCCCCGTTTTTCTAACCACCACTAAAGGCTGGGAAGACACTAAGATGGTTCATTGCTGTTTACACTTGATGTTGGTAAGTTATGTTTGAACTTAATGAAATATTGTTTTTTGATTATCTGGTTTTCTGAGCTTTGCTCTGTTTTGACCACTCTTCTCTGGTATCTGTATTGGGAATTTGGGAATTTGTTTGGTATTTGAATTTCTTCGGAGATATCAATTTTTGCATTTTTGTTTTCCTTAGAACATTTTGATGTTACAGATTTTTTTGTAAATAAATAATTTCTTTTTACAAAGATTCTTCATCTGTCCCTTTATACTTCTAAAGGTTGTCAGTTATCCTTTCTGTATTGGGAGGCATTTATTACAGCATTCTGGGACTTATTAGTTGTTGTGACCAGTTTTCCTTTATGAGGGCCTGCTTCCAGTGAAGCCAGCAGGTCTCCCCTGGAAATTGGCTGAATTACTCATGCCTCTGCTGGGTGCACCAGTGAAGAGCCTGACCTGCTCCCCAGCTAATATAGCCCTGTGGACTTCACTTGAGAAAAACTCCTGCATCATAAAACAAACCCTTTCTTTACGTTCACTGTCACTGGACAGGCATTAAAGTTCGTGCAGTACAGTAAATAAGTTTCAAGAAATTGTTGAAATGAAGCCATGGGGTTAGATGAGTCAGTAACAGACTCCTCAATTATTCAGAGCAGCTGCTGAGCCTCACTTGAGTTTGTATTAATGTCTGGAACCTTATAGTATTTCTGCTGTGCAACTTTCTTTGAATTAATAGTTATATAGGGTTTAATTATTTGTGATCTGCATGGCAATGCAGAAAGCATGTTCCAGCTCTGTTTCAACATTTTCTGTTTCTGGATTTTCTTTTCTCTAGATTGGGATTATCTATAGTAATTTGTACTTCGACGAGTTGCTGTGCCACAGTTGTTTCCGATTTAGCAATTCACACTTGCTCTCTCACAGGCCTTTTCTTGAATACAATTTCTGTTATCTTTGATCAATTGTCCATCTGTCCTTTCTTTGATCTCGAAGAACTTCTTTACAAGTTATGGGAGAGTTTCTCAATTTTTGATTCCCCATGCAGTTCGCCATGAACCCAATCAAGAGGAGACACCCCCTCCCCTGTATCCTCTGAGGATGTTTTGGGTACACACAGGCATGGAACCTTGAACAGGCCCTGGGGCCCAAATGAAAATTAAATTGAGTTTTGGAAGCTGAACACAGATACTGTGATAAAAACTTTGAGATCAATGGGTAATAATGCAGTTCCAGTGGTCTTTTAGGACCTTTCCGAAATGTGTGTGTTCTGAACCACAAAACACATTTCCCTCTTTATAATAGCAATATAAAGGCTTTTTGATTAACCCCTTTTCTTTTTTATGTCCCACAACCTAATTGCTGTTTGAACCTCCTGGTCAAGTTATATAAGGGAATAGCACACAACTGACTCATGAGGCATTGTAAAATATTTTGATAATGCAGTATAACAAACATTGCTGTTTTCAAAATTGCCTTTTGCTAAAGTGGTCAACTATGACTTTTATTTGGGCTCAAAATGGCTAGCACTGACTTGATTTGTTGTGTCTTGCAGTTGCATAACACATACTTCCAGAGACCAATTTCTGTCTCCTGACTTTCAGAGGATTTCCCCTAAGCTGACAAAGTTTCAAAACAAGGACACACAGTTTTTCTAAGCAGCATTCACAAAAATATATGCTGCCATTAAAAGGTGAGAAGTGAATCTGAGTCTAGGAAGCAGGCACTGCCACCTTCAGTTAAAGAAGAGAAGAAATAACAGTAGATATTAGATATAGCCTACTGTAGCTTCAGAAGACAAAACACACAAGAAGTGTAATACCCGACTATCAATCAAGCATCTAAAACTACATCAATAATAGCTCCACTACTCTTTATAATTTACCTGAAATTTATTTGTACGCATTGTAACCATCAGGGGCACCCCTGAGCCCCAGACCACAGATGCAGTAATGCCCAATGCAATTCTGGATTCAAATAAAAGATATTTATTTGTTTTCCACACCTTTCCACTAATCAACCATCAAAAGATCAATATCACAATTGCACATGAGATTGATTTATTCTCTCGTTCCTTCCTCCAAGACTGTAGCCCACTGCTTTTTCCTGACTCTGACTCTACAATGTAAGGCGGCGGGCTCCTTTTCAAGGGCCGTCTTAACAGGATCATAGGCCCCTGGACAAAGGAGTGTGCTGGGACCCATGTTTTGATAGCAAAACAGAAACATACAAAGGCAACAGAAACACCCTGGGCCCTTACCTCCTTGGGTCCCCAGTCAGTGTCCATTGTGCCCATACATTAAGATGGCCCGGCCAGCAAGACTCAGGCTTCTGGTGTCACTGTACTGCACATCAAGAGCACTTCCAGTGTCACTCTACTGTATGTCGAGAGCACTTCCGGGTCACATGGAACCCAGTATTGTCCTCCCCCAACAGCACCCTCTGGTGGTACCCAAGGGTCCCAACAGGGTGGTACTTAAGCACTCCAAATCCCATTCAACCCTGTGGGTGCACTGACAGAGATCAGCCTTGAGGAACACTGCCACCAACCCAATCTATTCATCACAGTCCCTTCCCATCCAGGACAAAGATTATAGGCTGTTCTGGCCGGGTTGTGTCTCCAGCTCTGCAGTCTTTCCATTATGGCATCCTGACCGGACAAAAATTCAGGCTTTATTCTGATCTGGATGCTCATATTTGCTTCATGGCACTTACAGCATTTATAGCAAATATGTTGTGATATTATTGCAGTAAAGAAGACAATAACTAATGAAGAGTAGCAACATGTTGATTTGCTGATGTACTGTAAGCAAGAATTTCATTGTATTTTGTATTACGTGACAATGATGATCCTATAAACCTGTATACCTGCAAACTGATTCTTTATGCCACAAAATATGATGAGGTGTCTCTTAGTGATGAGCGAGCATGCTCAGCCGAACATGTGTTCGGCTCGAGCATCGCTATGCTCGGAGCATGGTGCTACTCGAACAAGCACCACATGTGCTCGTGTGCCATGCTCAAGTCTCCAACCTGCACGTTTTGCGGGTTGGAGACAGCCAATCAAGGGGCAGGTAAGTACTGCCCTCACTGTAATGCCAGTAGCCATGTCAGTTGCTGGCATTACAGTGATTGGCTGGCCAGAAAACACGACATCGGGTGCTATATATTCAGGCACTGTCATATAATGTTTTAGAGCGTCAACTCACCTGCAGGCACTGGCATATAATGTTTTACAGCATCATTTTTCCTGTAAAATTGATTTTTAGTGGGGGTTTTGGGCGTGTTTTTGTCAGTCTGTAAAAGTGGCGTACAACCCAGCAGCGACTTGGCAGTCCAAGACGCATCCAGACATTGTCCCCATGCTGTTCCCAGTCCATTTGGGTGGTGTTTCTGTCACTTTCTGACCTTTTCCAATGGACCAGGCACCCTCCCCTCTTCGGAACAGGGGGTACCTGGTTGTCTCCTATTGACTTATATTATACTCGGGTGCTTGGTAGAGCACACGAACATCGCGATGTGTTCGGACCGAACACCCGAACACTTTGGTGCTTGCTCATCACTAGTGTCTCTCTTTATATATACTATGGCGTTGGACATCTACTAAACATAATTTGCATTTATTTATATGGCTAATGTCTTTATCAAGGGCAACTTACAACACTTAAAATACAATCGGTTATATTTCTTTTGTTTTCCCAGTTGGGGCATAGGCAGGTGAAGTGACGTGCTAATGGTCACACTGCTTCAGTAGCAGTATTTGAACCCTAAGCTTCAGGGCTTGAAATGCAAAGCCTTAACCACTGGACCCCACTGCTACATAGGTACACCCAACTGGAAATAATTTGCGATTTTGTGCAGAGTGTTTCTATTGGATTGCTGCTGACGGACGGCCTTATATAGACAGGCACTCAATTACGTGGGAGGTGTGACGATGAGGGACGCAACTCTGCCCCACACGGTGACCGAGCTGCAGGCTATGGCCGGTATATATGTACATAAGTAGGTTCCAGTTATGACCGTTACTCGTAGAATTTCGAAATGAAACCTGCCTAACTTTTGTAAGTAAGCTGTAAGGAATGAGCCTGCCAAATTTCAGCCTTCTACCTACACGGAAAGTTGGAGAATTAGTAATGAGTGAGTGAGTCAGTGAGGCATATTACAGCCACAACATACAAGGTCCCTTGCTATTTAATATAGACTGCTCCTACTAATGTTTATGTACTACTGTTCTAGCGCCCGTTATTGTAACGGGCTTAATGTCTAGTATAGATATAACAGCTTTAGGAGTTTGGGTTTAAACAAAGTCTGGTCACAGAATGTGTACAGTTTGTATGTTCTCAGGGTGTATGGTGGGCTTTCTACTAGGTGCTACAGTTTTCTTCACACAATGTCAAACATTCATGTTAGATTAATTGGTGAGTTTTACCTGATGTCATATGAATGAGTGGGGGTATTTATATAAGTGTGTTCTGAAATTTTCTTGTGTGCCATCCTGGTTAATTTCTGCTTTGACCTTAAGGCTGATGGGATAGGCATCTACTACCCAGAATTGAAATAGGTTGGTTGAATAGATTGACAAAATGTGTAGTAATAATAATAATAATAATAATAGATTCACAAAGTATAAAAGTCAAAATGTGTAATAATAATAATTATAACAGCAGTGTCATGAAAAATAAAAGAAAACAGCAAAATGTAAGTCATGGTGTACATTTGATTAAATGTTTTATACATTGTTTGAATTTTTTTGTTATGTTTACTGTACATTAAATAATATGCTGCTGTGTTTTTTAAGTATTGAATGTTTACAATCAGTAAGGAACATAGCTAATACAAATATACGCATACTTATATTTACAAAGGAATGAAATATTTTCTCCTGAAACTCAAATACTATTAATATAATAAACAGTTAAATTAAGGTTCCCCCTTTTAATGTGTTTATTTTTACTACACACCTACCCTTGCTAGTACAAAAACACATTTTAATATATCTTATATCAGCAAAAAGACTGAATAAATTATCTGAGTGTTAAAAAGTATTTTGATTAGTAGTGAAACAGTAGTAGTGTACTACAGTAGTACAACAAAAGCTTTTTTACCGAATGGTTAGTGAAATACTCAAAATTCAAAATGTATTATTTTCCACAAACTGATTGCTTTGAGAACCCATACTTGCTCAATATGAAGACTTGAGTAAACACAAAGAAAGAACTGCAATGAAATTGCTCATTTGTTCATTCATTTTCGAAATCTGCTAATTCTATTTGAAGGTCACAAAGCAGTAAAATTATACTGAACATAATTGTCATAATTAAACACAATCATAATAATTGCAACACTGTAATGATGTTGTCAGATAAGTAGAATATTCCATAATGAATATACTTTTTAGAAATCAGTGGAGAGGTAGACTATGAAAAAAGAAAGATTGTTTTCAGATGGGAAAAATCAATAGGAGTGCAAGAAGGCTTAAAAATGAAGAACTGAACCTTCTGTAAAACACGAAAAAAAGAACATTTCACTACTAAAGATTAAGCCATTTTTTCCAAATTTGTGTTTCTTCTAACCTGCATAATCTTTCTTATTAAAATAACCATCAGCATTATTTACTCAACAGGCAAATGGCATTGAAAATTATTTTTCAAAAAATGTTTTAAACGCCTTGAAATGATTTCTACTAATAAATAGCATCTAAGTGACTGCATGCTCAAAAGAGGATTTATTTGATTTATTGAATGCACACTTGCACAGATGACAGGTATCATATCCTTCTTAAGGAATCTTTTATTCTTTATTTAACTCAAACTGCTGTAGTCCCTCAATACACATGAATATTAAACCTTAACAATGTAATATTGATATTGAAGTGTGTTGTTGATTTACTACATTTACAGTATAGATAAGCTGCAAGTAGTGCTTTCCAAATGGCAGAGGGGAGGAGCTGGGTGGCTGCCATTAGAGATAATAGATTCTGTACTCTTCAGACATCTAGTTGGGGTTAAACCCTGAAAGGTTTCAGTCCAGACTGTACCCATCCCACGTTCTGAAGGCATGCGCCACCCAGCTGTTACAGGTGAACAATGATATATTCAATTTGTTTCTGTCTTTATGTACAGTGTCACAGTGTTTTGTTTGGTTAAAGTTTTAGACACATCACTTGTAGAACTGCTCCACATGCTGATAGCACTATAAACATCACAATACTCACCAGGTCTGAGCCATGAAGCTCAAAACAAGTGAAGAAGTCATTCAGCTGATTTGGGAGAAAGTCAGGGGGTGGCCATGAACCATTTGTTATGGGATTTGTAAAAGCAGTGCTAACGTTTGTAGTTCGCCATCTGTTGGAATAAAAATTGCAATGCATTTTATTACTATTTGCATTACAACATACATTCCAGTAGATGGTGCACTGCAAACATTATTGCTGAATACATTGAGGTTTACACTGATTACTTACATTTCAACCCATCTTAGATGGGTGGCACAGCTAGTACCTACTAATCAATCAAAAAAGTTGTGCCATATGTAAATGTAAATGTGATATGTATTTTTATGTAATGGATTTTTAATACTAGGCTTTTAAGGGACTTAATAAGTGAATGAATAAATGTAAACTGGAATTTAAAACAATTCTTATACTAGCTCAGAAGCTGTGTCCTCCTGTGACGATGCAGGTTCTTCTTCACACTCCCACTTCTCTTTTTGGGAGTCCTTGAATCCAGTCAGGTAGCCTCTCATACTGACAACTGCATGATTGTTTCTTGTTCAGTATATATTGTCTGATGTTATTTAATTGACAGTATGGTGTTTTACTTATTGTCTGTTGTGGAATTCTAATACGGCCATTAGTCTGAGTGAGACTGTCATGCATGTGCGTCAGAGGATTACTTTCCAAACTTTTTAGGGGTAAAGAATACCACCCCAGGGGAATATGTCTTTTCTGTCATTTTCAGCACCGGGAAGACATCCACCAATGGCAATCGACGCCTCCCCTAATGGCAGCAAGCTATAAAAGAACAGACACTCAGGAGAATGTTGTGTCAGATCGGACCCGCATTACAAGCAACTTGGAGTTTCTGTTGACAATCCATTTGACTTTCGTCACAAGAACACAAAAATCTTGATTGTGATTCATGTTAAGTTCTGACTGTTTTCTTGCCATCAAGTGTTCTTTTGTTTAAAGTTATTGCCTTGGATTAAAAGGAGTGACTCGGCTGATGCCCCCAAGACTTTCTAGACGTGACGAGCGTCCTTTGAAATTAATCCACAGAGACAAACGAGGAAGAGTTTACATTTACTGTGTACACTTAACAATAAATTATGACTTTAACTTAAACTTTATCTTACAGTTGAAAAGCTTTCTTCTTAAAGTTACTTTTTGATTCTTTTGCCATGTTAAATTATGTACAGTATTTTAATATTTTCGCATGCTGTTATGGTCTACTGTATTATTTGAAAATTGAGGGAATACATAAAATGCTTATAGTATTTTACCAATATCTACCAATTTAATTAATTAAACTAAAAAATTTGACAAAAAGCAAAATGAAAAAAAATTGGAAAACAATAAACCACATCTCAAAATAAATAAACACATCTGAAGATGTATTGACAAAACCAAATACAAAATATATGAAAGCTCTTATTAATATCTGTGTCACATTTTGTTTAGAAATGCCATACCTCCCTAGGCCCTGTCGATTTGTCAGCGGGTATCATCTGCAGTTGCTAGATGATTTTCACCCGACACATTTCCTAATTAAGACATAATATTTAAACTAGCTGTGTTTAACCCGATGGGACCTTTTCTTGAAGATTTTTTTTTGCATTTTTAATTCTTGCATAGTGTATTGACAACATTCTTTCTTTGGTCTTGTGTAATTTTACATATATTGAATACTACAGTCTACCATTTCTTATTCATCGTCAAGATGTGTGTCTGTTATATTCAGACTCATACCAAAATGCTGTGTTGTCAAGTTTAATAGTTGGTTGAGTGGAGTTTTAATATATTATGCATTTTGCCATTTTTTAAAGTTATTTTACCAGGCTGTTCTCTCCCGTTGTCTCCATGAGCACTGACACTTTATGAAGTCACAAAGCACATTGACCCTTGAACATGTCTCTGTGGTCATTCAGCAGTAAAGAATTACTGAAGTCATTGGTAGAATCATCAGCTCTCATAATTTCATCTTAGAAAATCTACCTTCCAGCAGGTTGACGTTTGTTTACTATACTGTTTTGTTATTGTTTGCACATTGGGATTTGTAGTTTAAGCTACAGTACTTTTGCTCATTTATTTTCTTTAGTTTCACTGTTATAATGCTTGTACTTCCTGGTAGCTAAATATTTGTACTCAGACTGATTATGCAGGGATATCGGTGTTCTATAAAATTCCTACATCTTAGCTCTTTCTTTTAGGTAACTGCTAATTTTTGTCAGTGTTTGTTTGTAATACATGACTCTTTTTTTTTTTAAACGTATTCCTTAATTGGAATTTCTCTACCACAAATACCTCAAGATTTTGGTGGAAAAGTATCTAAAAAAATGCAGATTTTTAAAAATAAGCGATATTTGTTTTATGGCAAGAGTATTTTTTATGATAAGAATGCATGTTGAGCTGAAAAATGGCAGTCTTCCTCATAGCAGATGCACCAGACCAAGTAGGAGAAGCTTGGGCTGTTGTTGAAGGAGGTGTTGGGTGAGCCAGCAGATGGACACAGGGACACTGTGCTGTAAAAATGGCACTGTCCTTCTGATGAGACATAAAATTGTGGTTCTTTTTGTAAAAGAATCGGGTGTAGTCTGATGTCCTTACTAAATTGCCCACCATGGCCTGGTCATTCTTGCCCCCAATCATCTTCTGTCTCTAATTAGCTACCTCCATCTCACCACTTAACAGCTAACGTGTGGTGAGCCGTACTGGCACAAAATGGCTGCTGTTGCATCATTCAGGTAGATGCTGCACATTGGCAGTGGTTGAAGTGGCTTCCCACTCACTGTGTAAAGTGCTTTGAGTAGTGAGGAAAGTGCTATATAAATAGAAACATTAATAATAGCTGTTATAATAATAATATTACTATTATTACTTGAGATACAAACAACAGAAACTATAGTATTTGCTACACATTTTTTGCTCTCAATCAACAGTTTTTTCACTCTTCTTATTTATTCAAAATAGTTAGGAACTTATATTTAGAAAATTAGAAAGATGCCTTTTTATTGCCCAGAAGAGAGAAAGTTGTTGTTTAAATTGTTTTTACAGAAATATGCAAGGTTGGGTTAATCCAGTCATTGTCTTGTCCAGAGGCCTAATTTATAAGGCTTGCATACACACAAAAAGTGGCTTGAAATGAGCGTACGCAACTTCCCATGCAAATATTTATTTACAAATGTTTAAAGAAAACCTGACACAAGAGCTTGCGTATATTTAGAGCAATTATGTCCCATGTGTACGCAACATTTCAGAAAAAACTGGGAAATGATGACATCCTTGAGTAAAGAAGAAATGCAATCAAACCAGCTGACTACTTGCACACATAATGATTCATATCACTGAAGCATTGTAATGTGTGTTGATGAGACAAATAAATTACACCTCAAAAGTGCATTTTCATATTTATTTTTTTGTGTGCATTTTTTCATGCTCAAATCCAAAATGCAATTGAAAACGCAGATTTATATGAGGCCCCAGATAACAGATAAGCAAACAGAATAAAAATGGAATAAAAGAATAAACACCCTTCATTTAATTAAAAAATAAATAAAGCACGTGCCTCAATTTTCTTGGGAATACAAAGGTGAAAAACTACAAGGAACTAGTTGAGGAGCTTCTCTCATCCTGCCTAGCACTTGGGTGCCACATCTCTTCCAAAATCTATTTACTACACTATCAATTGGATTTGTTCTCCAAGGTCATGGGAGCTGTATCTGATGAACATGGGCAGAGATTCCACTTGGACATCGTTCAGATGGAGTGATGTTATAGTGTGAAGTGGAGTGAGTATGTTTGCAGACATCTGTTGGTCATTTCACCATGAAACATCTTCAGAGATTTATAAGAGGAAAAAAAGTAACAAGTGACAATTATTGTATTTAAAAAATTATATGTGTACTTTATATTTTTTTCACCTCTAAATAATTCATTTTAAAATACGTGTTTGCACTAAAATAGTGTTTTGTAGTTTTCATTTTAAACCTTCATGTCTCAATAATTGGAAGTGTTGGAGCAATTCTGTTATCAGATTTTTATCATCTTCAAATCTATAAAGAACACCTACCTATTTTGATAGGAACAAAAAAAAAATACAAATTTGCAGGCCAGTGTGTAATTAATGGCTGCCTCAGTTACTAAAGAAGATACTACTGAAACTTGGTTAGTCAGTTATAAGCCTGAGAAACCGTGATAATGATGATTATTGAAAGTGTAGAGTTAATGTAAAAAATGGGGAAAAAAATCACTGATGACCATCTCTTATTGATGTTTGATTTGTAAAAACTCAGTCATATGAAAATATATCTTTTTTCAACATAAACCAGGCTCATAATGCAAAAAAGTTTTTACCCCATTTAACTTAAGTTACTGCTAATAGACATTTTAGCATTTTCCTTTGAAAGCTGAATGCTCTTAAGACAAAGATCCTCAACAGATTCTGGAAGAAAGAAAAAAGGAATATTTTAAGTACTGGCATGCTGATTGATTGTAACATACTTGCTCATCTTGGCATGAGGCTGATAGATTTTTCTTAATTATGGAGGTGTTTAAATTCTGAATATATTCATCAATGAACTACCTGGATGACATTGCACCCTGAACGAGGTGAGCACAGAGAGATCATTAGTAACTTTTTTATGACTTAACTCCTTAACTTATGCCTTTTTTGTTGAGAGCAGTTACTGTACAGAAAATTTCTGTTAGCCATTTGATATTCTGCTTGAATTAAGTCACAAAAGCATCCTTTAATATACTAAATGACTTGTAAAACCCCCTCTACCCCCCCCCCACCACCATGGGATATAATTCAGGGACTTGATCAAGCCAGTCCATAATCATCCATTTCTTCTTTTTGAGCCATTTCTTGGTGGATTTGCTAGTGTGTATCAGATCATTATCATGTGGAAAGATCCATTTCCAGCTTACTTTCAGACAGATGGCCTCATTTTCATATGATGCAGAATTCATAGTTGCAGCAAAGTAATACCAAACCATAACATTTCCAGCACCATGTTTTACAGTTGGTATGAGGTTCTTGTCCTGCAATGCTGCTTTCAGTTTGCACCAAACAAGTCTACAATGGCTAGAAAACACAATCTTTTATTAACCTGTCTATAGCACATTGTTCCAGAAGGCCTAATTTCTGGCTATATTTTCAAAGGCAAAACTTAGTTTGCTGTATCTAATGTTCTTTTCAGATAGTAAAGGCTTCTTCCCAGTTCACTTCACATGTAAAAATGTGTGTATTATAGGTACTTGCAGATCCTGCAATGATATTTTGGGGTTCTTGGAGACTTATTTCAGTTTCAGTTGGTCAGTTCTGGGGCTGAATTTGCTGGATTAGCCAGTCCTGAAAAAATTAGCAGTTGTTTCATATCTACACTACTTGTAGATGACTTTCCTTGCAGTGGAGTGATTTATTTCAGCATTTTTAAATCCCTTATCATGCTCATAGGTATCCACAACCTTCTTAGAGCTCCTTAGAGAGCTCATTTGATCTTGGCATGATGACACCACACAAATCAATAGCAAAGACAGCCCCAAATCATAGATATCTGCCTTTTAAATAAAACAGACTAAACCTGCCTACTCCTGTGACGATGCAGGTTCTTCTTCACACTCCCACTTCCCTTTTTGGGAGTCCTTAAACCCAACACCCTCGGTAATGTAACTGGATGAGCTGGACAGACTCCAAATGAAGCAAGGGGAAAGATGCAAAAGCGCTTTTATTACAAATGAACAAAACCAGTTTCCAAATAAGGTGCAGTACATCTAATTGTGCATAAATAAATAATACATAAAACCAGGGTGAAACAGTGAAGGTTAAAATCCAATAAATAAATCCATTAAAATGAGGTTAAAACAATGGCTGGAAGCAGTGCTTTAAAAACAAAACTTGGTGCCTTGATCAACTGCCAGTTCCCCTTCTTCTTCCATCCGGGCCATGCACCAGGGGAGTCACCATACCTGCAGCTGACATTCTCCTAGTCTGGTTGCTTTTTGGTCCGTGCCTCTTTAGGGCTCTCACCAGACTGAGACTTGGGTTCACCAGCAACCAGGGAGCTCACGTTGGAGCCTCCAACTTCCACTGCCTTCTGCAGCCTTAAGCGACAAGCCAACCACCTTCCAGTCACTCCTGCTCCTCTAAAGCGCTCAGCAGGAGCGACCACTTCTTCCTGCCCCTGAGTGTTGGCCTAACACTCCTGAGGGGCTCTCCTCACAGCTGCCTGCTCTTGTCAGGACCCACTATATCACAACTCCCTGAAGAGTTTCTAATCATTGGCACCTGATCTGGAACACCTGGGGCCTCATGCATAACATCGTGTGTAGAATTCACACTAAAACATGGCGTACGGACAAAACTGGAAATGTGTGTACGCACAAATAAATTCAGATGCACAAAACCATGCGTAAGCCAACTTCCACGCACTTCAGCTCCATAAATCCCAGTGAGCCGACCCGGACACAGACAGGCGGACATGTTGTTCTTCACTACCACACGTATTTATTATATACAATATTTACAAATAATGGTCACTCAGACCCAGTTCAATGTGCATAAACCCCAACACACAGTCCTGGCCTCACAAATGCCTCTCATCGGGCCGCCTCCACACTCCTCACGTGCCTTGTCCTGCTTCCACCCGACTCCAGCCTCGAATGAAGGGAGACGGCCCCTTTTATATTCTACCAGATGAGCTCCAGGTGGTTCCCGGCATTCCCTTGTCGGCCACGCCCCAGCGTGGCGGAAGTGCCGGCTGTTCTCCCAGCAGCTCTCCGGGTGTCCTTTCAAATCTTCCCCCCAGCACTTCCTGGAGTGGCGGAAGTGCTGAGGTAACAGGTCCCCAAGGTATTGGGGCGCCTCCTGGCGGTGACCATGGGCCCCTACAGGGTGAGGCTTCCATGCCCTCAACCTGAGGCCCCCAGAGCAACCAGGAAGGCGGCCCCCACGTGATCCAGGGTGGGAGCAGACCCACATCTGGTCCCTCACGGCGTCCCAGCCAGGTCATTGCCCCTGGCATCCCTGACAACATATACATACATATATACATCAATCAATCAATCAATCAGCATTTATTTATATAGCACATTTTCATACAAACAAATGTAGCTCAAAGTGTTTTACAAAATGAATAGAAAAATAGAAGACACAATAAAAAATAAACATAAGTCAACATTAATTAACCTAGAATAAGTAAGGTCCGATGGCCAGGGTGGACAGAAAAAACAAAAAAAAAAAACTCCAAATGCTGGAGAAAAAAAATAAAATCTATACACATATATATATTATATATATATATATATATATATATATATATATATATATATATATATATATATATATATATATATATATATATATATATATATATATATATATATATATATATATATATATATATATATACTGTAGTACATATATATATATACACATACAAATATATATACACTAGCAGAATACCCGCGCTTCGCAGCGGAGAAGTAGTGTGTTTAAGAAGTTATGAAAAAGAAAAGGAAAAATTTAAAAAAATAACGTAACTTGATTGTCAATGTAATTGTTTTGTCATTGAAATGAGTGTTGCTGGCATATATATATATATATACACATACATATACACACACACATATATAATACTCACACATATATACATATACAAATATAGACATATATATATACATATATACACATATATATACACATTTATATATATATGTGTATATATGTATATATATATATGTCTATATTTGTATATGTATATATGTATGTTTATATGTGTGTATTATATATATATATATATATATATATAATACACACATATATATATATATATATAATACACACACATATATAAACATACATATATACATATACAAATATAGACATATATATACATATATACACATATATATATATAACTGTGTATATATATATATGTGTGTATATGTATATATTTGTGTATATATATATATATATATATATATATATATATATATATATATATATATATATATATATATATATATATGCCAGCAACACTCATATCAATGACAAAACAATTACATTGACAATCCTTTTCCTTTTCTTTTTCATAACTTCTTTAACACACTACTTCTCACTTCTGGTATTCTATGTATATATACATATACATACATATATATACATACATATATATACATACATACATATATATATATACATACATATATATATACATACATATATATATACATACTGTCAACGGCACCCGAGCACAGACAGGCAGACATCTTGTTTTTCACAACCACCACACGTTTATTTACACTATTTACAGTTCATTGGTCACAAAGACCCCCAAATAATGGTCACAAAGACCCAGTTCAGTGCACAAACCCCAAACAACACAAAGTCCTGGCCACAATGCCTTTCTTGGGCGCCTCCACTCTCCACTGCTTCGTCCTCCTTCCACCCGACTCCAGATACATATATATATATATATATATATACAGTCATGTGAAAACATTAGGACACCCTTTGAAAGCATGTGGTTTTTGTAACATTTTTAATAAATGGTTATTTCATCTCCGTTTCAACAATACAGAGAGATTAAAGTAATCCAACTAAACAAAGAAAACTGAAGAAAAGTCTTTTCAAGATCTTCTGTAAATGTCATTCTACAAAAATGCCTATTCTAACTGAGGAAAAGATAGGACACCCTTGCCCCTAATAGCGAGTGTTACCTCCTTTGGCTGAAATAACTGCAGTGAGACGGTTCTTGTAGCCATCTACCAGTCTTCGACATCGGTCTGAGGAAATTTTACCCCACTCCTCAATGCAGAACTTTTTCAGCTGTGAGATGTTTGAGGGGTTTCTTGCACGTACAGCCCTTTTCAAGTCACCCCACAGCATCTCAATGGGATTCAAATCTGGACTTTGACTTGGCCATTCCAGGACTCTCCATTTCTTCTTTTTCAGCCAATCTTTGGTTGATTTACTAGTATGTTTTGGGTCATTGTCATGTTGCATGGTCCAGTTCCGCTTCAGCTTTAATTTTCTAACTGATGGTCTCACATGTTCTTCAAGCACCTTCTGATACACAGTAGAATTCATCGTGGATTCTATGATGGTGAGCTGACCAGGTCCTGCTGCAGCAAAGCAGCCCCAAACCATGACACTTCCACCTCCATGCTTCACAGTTGGTATGAGGTTCTTTTCTTGGAATGCTGTGTTTGGTTTACGCCAAACATGTCCTCTGCTGTTGTGTCCAAATAATTCAATTTTGGACTCATCTGTCCAAAGAACATTATTCCAGAAGTCCTGGTCTTTGTCAACTTTATCTCTGGCAAATGTCAGTCTGGCCTCGATGTTTCTCTTGGAAAGCAAAGGTTTCCTCCTTGCACACCTCCCATGCAAGTTAAACTTGTACAGTCTCTTTCTGATTGTAGAGGCATGTACTTCT